>NC_084991.1:10220014-10520014 GCF_963691925.1 Scomber scombrus
ATACCATTAACAGCCTTGCAGCACACATTCAACGTTGACTGTCATATTTAGATGTATATCAGTTGACATCAAACAAAAAAAACCTCACATTCGACTACTAATACTATGCATTTAAACCCATACAGAAGCATCACCTTAGGGGGTCTTACTATTTATAACCGACTCTGTAACATTTCCCTAACCCTCCTACTATTCCTGCAAATCATAGCTCCCATGTTTTGCCCACTGCTTTGCTCTATCTCCCTCTTTTTCTCGCCGTCTATCTGCATGATAGAAGCATATTTCTGGCAGTGAGCTCCTGAAACACAATTCCTCCCCTGTCGATATCCTGCAGCCTCCCTCACACCTCGATCCATCTGTCACTTCCAATCTCCCCGTCTCTTTCCCTGCGTGCATCTTTTACCCATCTCCCTGCGCTCCCTCTCGTGTCCTGTCCAACACCCGTCCTCCTGGATGACTGATCACTGGCCAAGACTCTCTGCACGTGCGGAGTGTGTCCTCCAGACCTCCACTTCACGCCACCATTCTCGCTCTCCAATCCCACCGCGCCTCTGTCCATCTTCATTCTGGGCCATTTCTTTCACTCTCTGCGGGGAGGGTCTGTAATGCCGTTTGTAGTGTGAATCGCTCTCAACTCACACCCCCATACCTCCCAACCCCTTCTCTTCCTTATCCATGTCACTGTATCCGCCGCTTGCCACTTCTTCCTGCGCTCATCTTCTCTCTGTTTTTCACAACATCGTTCTGTCAGGCGGGGACGGTGCCTTGAAATCTCTCACAAGAACGTTGTTTCGAAGGTGTTAACATGGAAGTCTAAACACACACACTCAAGCACACTTTAAACTCTTGGGCTACACCACACAACACGCGCCCGAAAGCTATTGACTGGTGACAATGGCAATAATCACCTACACTAATCCATTTAGAGCCTTTGTCATTGGTGCTAACATGGAAGAGGGATTGACTGGGATTGCTCTGGCTCTCCTCAATGTAATAAAACAGAGCAGGCGAGATGTGTCAAAGTCAGTCTCGAAAACCTTGTTTAACAAAGTTAATCTGGCTATGGATTGATCTGAAAGCCAGGCAACACAAACCACAAGTAAACACACATACTGGTGTGATCTGACCTTCCACTGCTGAACCAGCATGATATCATGTTTGACCTTCAAGACTTAAAGAAAAAAAAAGTAAGGATGTTGTAGTCTGATACAAAAACATGAAAACACAACATTTTGTTTCCTCCACTCCTAATTGGCTTGGACATATATTTTTCTGCACATAAATACTCATTAACATGCTCGTAACTGGAATGTGAAGGGACCTCAATACTGCATTAATTCTTGATACAAATTTTTTATTGCAGAAAAAAAAAAGGGGGTATGAAGTCATTATAGTGAAGTACGACAGAGTCTACAGCCTCGCTATGGCAGTTTTTGGGCACAGCAGTGCTTTTAGTTAAATGCTAAGATGTGCATACCATCATGCAACTACAATGTGAACAGATATACAGTTTGTTCACCACCATAGTTTAGCATGTTAGTATGTTAACATTTGCTACAGCTGGAAATGTAGTTAGTTTTACAGGTATTTGTTCAAAAACCAAAGTATTGGACAAATTTAAATGTTTACATGATGAAAGGTATCAAACAAGTTATTGCAATACATTCTGGAGGACATGAATGTGTACCAAATGTCTTGGCTGTCCATTTGGTAGCGGTGAAGACATTTCACTCTGAAACACAAACTTCCACCTCACAGTGGCACTAAGATTTATTGTCTGGTAACCATGAATGTCTGTACAAAATTGCAAATCCATCTTGTAGATATTTTGATATTTCACTTGGATGCGTGAAAACCTGCTGGAGCTAGGGGAAAAGTTAACTTCATCTTGTGGAGACCATGAATGTCTGCACATTGTTTCGTGACAATCCGTTCAGTCGAAATCAAATGGATGGTCGATCAATCAGACCAAAATGTCCATCCCTCGCAGCTTGGCAACAAATAAATAAAACATGAATAGAAATCTTCTTTCTTAAAATATTCACATACTCCCAATCCTTCATGTACGTGGATTCATTGCATGATCTTGTCAACATAGTATACAAGACAATGAATTTATTTATATCATAATATTGTTCTTTACAATTTAAAGATTAATCCCTTTCTCTTCCTGCTGCCCCATCTCCTCTCAATGCTGCCTCTGTAAGCTTGATCAATAGACTGCCACCAGCTTTGTATCCATCAACAAATAACTATGCAAATAAAAATCAATGGTCCAACAAAAGAAAATCACTGGCTCGCCAATTAAAGCCTACCATCGCCCACAGGCACTTCAGGAAAGGTGCCATGGATTGACATAAAAGAGTTGACAAGTGTTGGCAAATGATAGCTTTTGTCCTACTGTGAAGCGTATAGACTTTTTTTCTTATGGTTCAAAAAACCTTGATCACAACACCATGACGATTTCAAGAATAAGAATAACATGCTTTAGGAATCAGAGCATAAAGACACGCGTGATTGTCCTTACTGCAGGTAAAATGTGAAGCAGTCAGGCTCTTCCTCACGGCTTTTAGGAAGCTCTTATCTGTCAGCATGATCATTAGCATCATCCTCATAATCCAAACACACTCAGTCATCGACCTTCTTATTCAATTGGTTTACTGTTTGAACAAATTATACAGCTCATACCCTTTAGAGAGGTTTCAAGCCACTGAAAACCCTCAAATAATCATGCAGTTACAGTCTTAGACAAGCAGTGGACAGCACACACACACATACACATACATATGCATTTGTGAGCACCTCTTTGATTCAACCTGTTACCATAGCAACCACGTGAAAAAAATGGCCACCAAGGCCTGTCATTTACAATGCTCTGTGAAAGGTATGATGAGTGGAAGATAAAAATCTGTTCAGATCTGTAGAATCCCATAGACCAAATACAACTCTTAAACCTGCTGTGCAGAACTTTTACATATCAATGACATTAAAGCCCTTGCTGAATGAGTTCACACAATGCTGATTAAGCCTATGATTCCCAGGTTCTCTTTGTATTTCACAGTACACAGAGTTTTTAAATCTGGTGTCAAGTTTGTGTGATGCTCAAAACAATTCATCCACCATTTTATAGCTGCAACAGTAGTGACAATGTAGGCTATGGCTGAGCTTTTGATGTAAGCACATGTTGACACTATTTTTGTAATTTTTCTCACTGCCAGAGGTCGGGCAACAAAAATCCTGCACTGCAGCTTTAACTATGTGCTATGAATGTTAAATGTAAGCTCATACTGAAGGGGCAATTTTACATCACATTCACAATATATAGGGCAATAATTTCAGTGACAAACGGCAATATAAGCAACATTAAGTGAATGGAGCTGTGAAAATAAGAGGGAGACAATTTATACTCAGAAATTCACTGACATTTCTTTTGATGCTTTCATCACATCTGAAAACACACTAAAGATGTGAAGCTTTACAAGATGTTTTCCCATATTTCACTGAACTCTGCCTGCTAAAGTACTGTGACATGCTCTTAGCTGTAGACTACAGAAACACATGCAAAGATAGCAATAAAAAATAGACTAAAATAGCAGTGCTTCCCGTCATCCTGAGCCCCCAGCAGGCTGGAGATTTGAGATGGGTCTCAGAGATGGGCCAGCAGCAGGGTCTCCACCTCCCTCTTACATTAATCACTGTAAAGATCATCTTAGATAGGAGACTGCAGGTCGAGGCTGGGGAATAGTGGGGCTGAAGGTGAGGGCTATGAGGCCAAGATGATGGAAGTTAGAGAAATGATGCTAAGAGGAGAGAGACAGAAGGAAGAGGGGGTGGGCTCTTGTCATTGAAGTACCTGGTGAGGGTAATGAGGACTAGGGGCAGTATGGCTCATGTTGTTGGATGCTTAAGGGTCATTGGTTTATTTTAATAAAAGAAGGGAGCTGGTCAAGACTGGACAGGAGAAAAGGGTAATTAAGTAAAGATTTCCCTTTTTATGTCGCCTTTCCACTTCGTTTAACACTTTCCCTTTGACTTACACACTGTATTGGTACAATGTAAAATGTATGTCTGCTCAGCGCTTTGTTCTGGAAATTAAGTATTTTAAATCACAAAGCAACCAGAGAGCAAATATCTGCTGCTTAGAAAGTAAAAGCAAGAGAAAACCAGCTTAGCACTAGTTAAGAAGTTAGCTCTGAGTAAGATACACATTAATTAAGTAAAGGAAGAAGTCAGCTAGCAAGCAAACATGGATGTACACAATAAGTTCAACATAGGTTACAAAAAAACTCCACAAGGTACACTGATCACCCATAACAATAAAACTACCTGCCTAAAACTGTGAAGGTCTTCCTCATGCCACCAAAGCATCTCTGATGTTGGCTGGTATCTGGCATGAAGACAGAAGAGAGAAGAAGGGTTTTCATGGATCAGACTTGTTTTCCAGCAGATTGAAATTTGGGGAATTTGGAGGACAAAGCAACACCTTGAACATATGTCATGTTCCTCAAACCATTCCTGAACAATTTTTGCAGTGTGGCATCCTGCTGAAAGAAACCACTGCCATCATGGAATACAATTGCCAAAAAGGGTGTATTTGGTCTACAACAATGTTTAGGTTGGTGGTACACACATGAATGCCAGGACCCAAGCTTTTCCAGCAGAACATTGCCTCCTTCCCATAATGAATATCAGTGCCATCTCCTCCCCAGGTAAACTATGCTCACAAACAGCTGTTTGTGGGTAGGCTAACATGTTTTGGATCTGGACGGAAAGTTTCCATTTCAAGTAAAGATTGAAAAAAATAAGTGAAATTATACTACTATTGCTTGTATATGTGGCCTACAGAGCTTTTGTGAAGTGGCCAATCAGAATAGAGTTGGCATATTAGGAAGGGGGGCTTTAAAGAGTCAGGAGTTAAAACAGCTTGTTTCACATGGAGGCTGAACTGAGAGACTGCATAAATGGCCAGTATCGGATACATAAGGATTTTTTTTAGGTGTAAATTAAGCAAAGATATTACAGCAGAGCCCCAGAATAAAATGCTGTAGACCTGGAAATTTGTATATGTCAAGGGGAGACAACAGGAACAAATATGATCTGCAGTAGCATGGTCAACAGGGGGATAATTGCTGCCAGAAGTTATATCTGCAGTTTATTTTATGCCTTTCCAAAAGGATATCTTTAGAAAAGAAGCTTTCATTTCCAGTTGCTTCATTCTGAACACTGAAAAGCCACAACTGTATAGTAAAAAAACAGGCACAGTAGACAAGCAGTACAAAAAAACTAAAAGTAAATGTGTCCAACCAGTCTTAAAAGTGAATATGAGTTCCATAACTACAAAAGCTCCAGTGTAGATCTGTTGCCTTGGTCTCTGGGCAAAACACACACACACACACACCATGAGCTGGGTCATATTTCATAGCTTTAATGAATAGCTGCAGCCGCTACTGACAATCCCCCCCAGTGCAGAGAGAGAATAATAAGCTCTGCATAATAACTGTCCCTCATCAGCGTTCACTCATCAGCGCACTGTATGGTGCACTCACTCTCTTCTTTCCTCCTCATCTCCCCCTTCACACTTCTGTAAAGGAGGGGGGTTAGTAAAGCAGAGCGAGGCGAGCAACGAGGCTCCCATGGGAGCTGGCTACACGATAGTGCTATTATGGGGAAATAGGCTCGTGCATTTCTGGGGCCAAAAGGGGGCATGCTTAAGTAAAGAATCCCCACTATTCACTTTCATTGCGGAGATGCAGCCACAGAGTGCCATGAAATCTTTAACAATGTCTCATGTGCGCACAAACACACACCCCTGCTTGCACCCATAGAGTTTATTGAAACCACTAATATTGCAGTCTGCACAAATGCATGCATATGTTCACATATGCACATTTATCCCAATGTGAGCAGGGCAAATCTGGCCTGAAATACATGCCCAGGTGTTTTACAGCCAGTAGCTACCTTTATTCAGTGGCAAATTCAAATTACCATCAGGTATTCGACTGCCTCTGCACATTTCCCTGCTGTTTAAGGAGTGAATGGATCTGTTGAGTAAAGGCATTTTCATTATTCAATCCCATTGCAGATTTAGAAAATGCTCCTGCGAGAATATTATAATGGCATCACTGCCCCATTCTTGCTTTCAAATTGCATCGCTCTCAAGATCTATTGCCAACATGGAAGGTTTGTTGTATTTCAAAATGAGGATTAAGATTGAATAATTTATACAAATGCCTCAACATCTCTTTACAACAGCACAAACCCATATATAGCACAGTTGAACACGGCCTCATACTCTCTCTCTTTAATGTTACACTCTTTGGCTGCAATGTCTGACTCAAAATGAACCAAATTAATGCTACTTTACAGTTCACTATGTTATATTGGTACCACATATATCATACATTTACTCTGACATGATAGGCAATAATAAAGACGTGATCTACTGGGAGTAATGAGGCGCTTTGAGTGTAGCCACAGTTCGTTGAGTTCATTACTAAATAACCTGATGATATGCAGACTATATTCTAGCTGAAAGCATGCAGCATATTTACAGCAACTCTGTATCCATCATTGACACAGTCAATGATGGATACAGAGTGGGAGGAGAGGTAGAGACAGGTTGGAGGTTCATTCAAAGGAAACAGCACAAAGACACTTGTGTTTTGGTTGAAATGTGGTCTTAGACATTGCCCTGAAAACAAATGTCTCAGAACCACATCTATTTGTGGCACAAAATCAATCTGCTACTGCTTTGGTGATTTGATGAACAAGATCAAACTAAATACTTGCTACAGCCGTGCTGCAACAACAGATGGATGCTTACAGTAAAGTATGAACACTGTGAAAATACTGTAACAATGATTGTATGTGTTTCTTTGTAGATAGGCCGTGCATTAGAAAGAAGAAATGCAAGGAGTCAAGGACACAGTGTGTAGCCTGAAAGTTTTCCCACCACCATCTCAAGCAACACTGACTTTCAGAACCTTGTCAGAAGAAAGGAGGCCTATTTTTATCTTTCCCTCTTGTTCGATGAACCCACAGGGAGTTTAGTCGTTCTTCCTTGATCCAGGCAGGATGGTGGGTTTAAAAGGATTCCTGTCCTTTTCCATAAGAGCCTAATGGCAACTTAAGGGTTAACGTTGTCCTTGTGCTTCATGCTTTCAGCTGTGTAGATACTGATCTCTTAGATGTACCATGGTCTTGCCAGTTCTTTCTCTGTTTCTTTTAACACATTTCTCTTTTGTTTTTCTCTATTTCTATATCCCCAGAACAATTGTATTTAGTCACATTTTCTGAAAATGACTTGGCAAACCTAGCAGGTGCATTATACAATAATTACAAGACCTGTAACAGGAGACCATGGCCCTTATAGACATTAAGCTAGGATATGCTAGAAGAAAAGGGGCTGATGCAATTCAGCATCAATAGAATTAAAAACATGTGCTACAATAGCAAAATACTACTTCTGGAGTAAAAATCCCATCCAGTTAACTTTAATATGCCATCTATCAACACTGTATTCTGTATTCACAAAGGATTTTGTTCACTTTCTCAACTCCCTTTAGTAGTCCTCCATTCCCATTTCTCTCATCCCCAGTCTCACTATATCTCTCTTGGTTCTCCCTAAGCTCCAGGGTATATTGTTCTTCGAGACTGGAATCATACTGGAGATTTAGAACTTGGTGGATTAGAAGAGGCAGTGTTGTCCCTGGTGGCTATTCCCTTTTGTAGAGCAGACCCAAAAATAAAGGTCCAAAACCGCCGGAGGATAAAGGAAACAATCCATCATATAGGTTGAAAAACCCCACTTGAGGTCAGTTAAAATGATTGTGTACCATCTGTATGTAGCTGTGTGTCAGTGTTAGTATGTGCAAGCTTGCATCCATGGCCGTGACCGATACAAAATACAACTCTTGGCATTTTGTGCAATACTAAGTATGGATTTACTGTAACACACTCCTGGATATGAGAATCTGAGGGAAATTCTGCGTTGTGAATCAATAAGATCCACACTGCTTTGGTTTTCAAATGCTGGTTTGTCAGTATTTCAGCCGATTTTTCAAGTCATACGTGCACAAACTTACAAATCATCATCCACATACTCCTGTTCTAGATGTAAACAGTTGTTCACACTGTATAACATGACAAATAAACCATTTACTGCCTGGACAAAACCCTGTTTTAGACTTAGGGGATATCATGTTTTTCCCCTTTTTTCAAAAAGATGTGATATTCACCAAAAGTCATAAAAAATGTAATAAGACAAGTCAGTGCCAGACTTCCAATACTACTTCTTTTGCAGTAGCAAAATGTCAAGTTCACAAATTCACCTTGGTAGAGATCTATATCTGTATATCACAGAACAGAAATGTTATGCTGCATGAGATTAAAGATGTGCGTCAGGTTTGTTTATCTACATTTTTATTTATTGGTTGTTATTTGTAACATGTGACACATGGGATGTATAGCTTCTAAAATAAGCTTCTCACCATTCCATCTGCTCAGCCATCACAGCATCCCACATGGTCTTTCAAAGATAACATTACAGCACATTCATGTAATGATTTATTTATTTGTTTGTATTTATTAATATTTATGGTGTATCTCACTTGTACTATCACCTATACTTTACAACCAACAGTCATCTTCAAAATATCATCAATCATTCTTTTATAATTATTGACAAGGGATTTCTGCTGTACTCCAAAGCTTTTTTAAACTCTGAGCAGCAGCAACAGTGAGTGCTCCGTCTGTGTGTCTATGTATCTGTTAGCACATTTAGCAGAGCACCAGCAACAGTGAGTGCAGTCAGTCTCTGTGGCTACTAGATAAGCAGGCTAAGGGGTTTATATTGGTTTATATGTAGCAATTGCATCATGCAAAAACCTATGGCATGTCACATGGGGAAATTATTTTAGATGGGCTTGGGAAAATAGTGTTTTGATGCTAAAACTTGTACTTTGACCAAAATTTGAATTTTTGGATTTGAACACACATGGAACACTACTGGGAGGCTACAGAGCATTACAAAAACGTTATTTCTTTTTTAAACAAAACCCAAAATTATAGACCGGCCCTTTTATACAGTTATACCCATCACTCATAAAGGCTGCTTAGATTAACCAGAGTCATCTCCTGTCTCCTGCAACTAAGCAGCTTTTCTGTGTCAGTCAGGGATTAAACACCTTGCTTGTGGCCACTTCAACATGATTTCTGTGGTTATTACTCAGGGAGCAGAGAGCATTACACACTTTCTTTTCTCATTGGTCTGACAATTTGAACTGGCAACCTCCCAGTATCCTGTCTCTAGGCTGGCACCACTATTTTTAAAACTCAAGTATTCTGTAGAGATGCAGAATGAAACTGGTACATCCATTTGATGCTTCCCATATCAAAATGTATTTTATGGTACTTCTCTGTTACTGCACAGTGAATCCAGTTCGTCCACAAATCTCTTAAAGGCTGTTTTTTTCCCCATACCATACCAGACACCACTGCACAGAGAGGTATACACAAATATGCAAACAAACACAGAAAACAACTTGAAGTGGCAGACAGTGCACAGCTGGAAATGTAGGCACTGTACACAGAGGACAGCGCCATTCAAAGGGGCATGAGGAGAAGCATGAATTCAAAGAGAACAAAATTGTACCTCTAAAAATACATACAACTCTGCAGACATCGCCACACCACTGTATCCCCGCTGACGCACATCTGCAGCGCAAGAAAGAATAACCAATGGAAAGCAGCTGAAAATTTGGTTTGTAGCAGCATGGGAATGAGTAATGCGTGTCGAAGGCTGTCTTTGGAAGCCCTTGGAAGGATGGATGTGTGGCAGTGGAGGCCTGGTGATCTGTTTTCCACTGTCGAGATTTATAATTACCTGAGATCTGACAGGGAGGACAGCCCCCGGATACAGACAATGCCACCCCCATGTACAACAAAGCCTGCACGTGCACACAGCACACACCTGTGCTCATTCATGCACATGCACCTAAAAACACACAAGTGCATAAAAAAAAGTGTAAATACATACAAGAAACACCTGTGCACAAAGCCAGAGAGACACTCTGATTAGGGGCAATTTTTATTTTAAGACCACATGCTTTGAGACAATTTTTCAGAGGAGATAGGGTTCAGTCATTGCAAATTGACTGATCAATCTTCATAACTGCCCTTGGTACAAAAACAGATGTTTTTTTCTCCTTCCTCTCCATAGCGCTGCTGTTAAAATGAATTCAAGTCATTTGTTCTCATCTTTTTTTTTTCTTTTTTTTTTAAAATATAAGTTTGGGTCAGAACAGTCAAAGTCAACAGTCTTCTCTGATGGTGGTTCTAATACATTTTGTGAAATCATCAGTTGATCTAAACTAATGATGTGGCACAAATTAAGAGATATAATTACCCTTTTTCCCCCCCCCATTTTTGCTCTCAATGTGTCAAAGCGCTGGCCTAGTTGTCTCATCAGTGTCATTGCCAATGTCAGTGTGATGAATGCGCAAGTGTATGCTAAAATAAGCTGTTTCAGCTGCTGACCAAACTGCGGTACCAAAATATCCAGTATACCATCAAACTGCTGTTCCTACAGGTTGAGTGGTTGGATGTTTGAAATTTGGTAACTTTTAAACTGGTGTGATATTTTTGCAGACTTAAAAAACCCATGCTCTTTAGTCATCCAGAATATGGCAGCACAAAAGGAAATTTAAAAAATGTCAATATAGGTTTGAGACGGCACAGAAGCCAGCCTTAACACACCACTCTACTTTGTCTCAGGATATGCCTCTCCTTGAGAATATATGTTGTGCTTCAGCTTTCTATTTTTCCAGTATTAGTTATTCCTACCAAAAGAAGTTGAAATTCAAGGCATCGTGCCAACACTGCTCACACTGGCCTTGTACTAAAAGAAAGTCTAACAGGAAATTCCAAACTGAGCTGACTTCAACACATTTTCTCTTCATGCAGTTAAAAGTACAGCAATGAAATTCATCAAGTCAAGCTTATTGTTATTGTACCAGAAGGTAAATTTGTATTTCTGACTGGAAATCAAAATTTTAATTTTGACAACTCAGACAAATTTTGCAACACTGATATACTGTACAAATATCTGTACAGTACCAACTAACATCCAAAAATCACAACCTATTGATTCAGATAGGATCTTGTCAACCAGAGCATATGCAAACAACATTTACCATAAAAAGGGCAACATCAACTCGGTGTGAAAAAAACATCTCTCTCAGTTATTTAAATGGGGATGTGTATTGACGCATCTTTTCCCAGTGTAATCCCACATCATCCAGGAATGTGCTGGCCAATCACTGACATTCAAACTTATATCCCTGTTGGATTACCTGCTAACGTGAATGTCATATTTGACTGTTTACCTCATGTTCATTGTGACAAGAGATAAAACAGTTGCCATTGTGATAATTTTCCAAAGTTGTAAAATCCTGGTGTCTTCTGATAAACATTTAAATTCATTAATCAGTAGCTCCGACTAGATTTCCTGGATTGTATTTTATTGTCTCACTGGTATTTTAAACAACAACCCCTCCCCATCGGTGCCCTTTTTTTAAAAACAGGGCTGATTTTGGTCTGAATGCTACCTAAGAGCTCAACTGGTCGTGATCCAAGATTTGGCACCGTCCTCTGTGATTGTCAAAATGTGTGACTACAAAGGGCAGTGACAGAACTTGGCTACCCATTTTCTCTGCATCAGTTGTCACACATTTCAACAGTGATAGAACAGGATTTATCTGAACTGCACGTATATTGCATTTTTAAGAAAAAGTTCAACATTTTGAAAGTATTCCTATCCACTTTCTTGCTGAGAGTTAGAGGTAGAAGAGTTTGATACCCTTCACATCTTTGCCTATTCAATGTGCCAGTTACTTTAGCGAATGAATCATCATTTTATCATGTTCAAATAATAAAGTCGATCAAACAGGAAAGCTGGGGATTGAACCATAGATTCTGTATTTTGCAGACGACCCTGATTGGAGCTAAACTTCTAATAACATAATTGTGTGTGTATTCTTGGAGTTGAAAAGCAAAGAATGGGAAGACAACCTGCCGGAGGTCTACATTTTACAGCAAGCATAAAGTTGCCTTAAGGGAGGGAGAGATGTGGGCAGTTGAAGTGCCATTAGAGAGTGCGTGGGCGGTGTTAGGTGGGGTGCCATTAGGGCAGCCTACTGAGCTGTGCAGTGAGTAGATGGCCTGGGGCTCTTGTGTCAAACCCGTTTGAAAACGGTTTGGCTTATTCACCCTGTCCCCTCCACAATTTGGCCCGGTTGCTTATAGCCAAGTGATCTTTTTCCTCCCACTCTACATCTTATCGTGTAACACTGTCCCCTGCAGTTTATTTTCAATTCCAGCACAGTAGGTGTTCTTTTCGTCTATTATCATTTTCTTCAGCTACCTTTAGGACAGACTGTATTCAGTTGAGAATGGCCTCTTTTCTGTTGAGGAAAAATTCAATATCATCAGTTATAAGGGTTTTTTTTATGTATAATTGAGCTTTTATTGTGAGAATTGCAATGTCCTGAGACTTTATAAAGGCAGAAATGCAATGGCGCTGTCTTTTGCAAGTCTATTTACAGTCCATACATTTAACACCAGATTGTAGGGCATTTATAGAGATCAGTTTATATAGATCCTCATATCAAGCCTACCTTTTATCAGGAACCAATGCTTTCTTAGTGCAAAACAGTTTCTTCATTGTTTTTCAGTCTGGATTTTGACCTCACCACTGCACTGAGACTGCACTTGGTTCAAATCCATTTACAAGATAGGGACTACTTTGCATAATTTGCCAATTATAATTCTTAACAAAAATCACATGCAGAGTTCCTCAAGGGTCCATTCTCTGGATTTTTCTATTCAAAATCTACATGCTTCACCTTGCTCAGATTGTGGAACATTATAACGTCTCCTACCATACTTATGCAGATGACACACAATGCTAAATAACAGTGTCCCCACATAACCACAGTCACTTACATTTCCTGAAATACTGCTTCAAAAAAAATCAATGAGTAGATGTGCCAGGATTTTCGACAACTGAAACAGAAAAACTTAATTAACAGTTTTTGAATCCAAAGAAGAGACTAAAAGTCAGTGATAACAGACCAAAGAATCAAGCCAGAAATATTGGTGTAGTTATGGACTCAGTCCTCAAATTCCAAAAGCTACACAAAGACAATCACAAAATCAGCCTACTAAAAACCAAGCAAGAATTATTTTTTTAAAATCTAAACAAGATACAGTAACCATACAGATACCAGTGTGTGTGTTTATTTTCAGCAGGATTGACTATTGTAACAGTGTCTTCACATGTCTTAGCAAAAAAATAAAAATAAATCAGACAGGTGCAGCTCATCCAGAACGCTGCTGCCAGAGTCCTCACTGACACAAAGAAGATAGAGCACATTACTCCAGTCCTTAAATCATTGCACTGGCCTCCTGTGTTTCAATTAAAAATCAGTTTACTAGTTTACATGGCACTAAATGGTCTCAGGCTCTAATACATTTCTGATTTGCTTGTACTTTATGAAGCACCCAGACCCCTCATGTCATCTGGGACAGGTTAACTCAGTGTTCTCAGGCTCAAAACCATGCAAAGTGAAGTACCTTACATTACATTGTTTACTGCGGCTTTCCAAATAAATTACATTTTTTCCCCCCATCTTTAACAATTTATTTTCTTCTTTTCATTGTGTTTTAAATGAAATGTTAATGCATTTTTGTCTTCTTGCTTTTAAATGCAGTCTTAATGTCTTCTTAATGTCTTATTTTCAATGTATTTCTATGCCATTGTAAAATACTTTGAATTGCTTTGTGTCTTGTAAATAAAATTGCCTTGCCTTGCACACACCCACATCTGATTCCTTAGCATTCTCTTCCTGTAGCAGCTTTACTACACAGTGGTTAACTTGATAACTCAGTGCTTTTTAACCATCCATACTGCACTGCATCCGCTGCAGCACTTTAATTAAACTTGGCCACTAAATTGCTTAGTCTCCCTAGCCATGTGTTCTCGTTACCACTTGACTACTCTCCAATTTTTAATATGAGGCCTTGGTTCCTTTCAAATTATCAAATTGTTTAAATTAATCCACAATTTTTTGTATGCTCTGTACAACCCATATGTTCCAGTATTTAAATATTATATATCTGCATGACACAAAGTGAGGTAGGGAAATATAAGTCTTTTATGATTCTATAGAAGGCTAATTAACCTTAAAGGGGACCTATTGTGCTTTTCCTAATTTCTTCAGTGCTAAGTTTAATGTTACAATGTCGGATATTCATGTTTAAAGAGACCAACGTGTTGAGTGAAATGAATGTATGTATAAGTAATCCCTGCTAAGAAAAGGACTGGCTTCAGACTGCTCTCAACGCTCAGTTCCCAACGTTTTTTTCTACTTGCAGCCTGAGCTGATATGAGCTTATGATGGATTTCTATACATATGGTCATCTGCTCCAGAGTTCATTGCTTTGCGCCACTAATCTGCTGTTTTTGGGGGTGGTCATGCTGAGCCGAGTTGAGCTGGCACATTGCTGTGCTGTGTAATAGAGAAACACAGAGTAAAATAAGTTATTTACCTGTTAGAGGTGTGCTGGTCATTGGCAGCACTTCATCAAACACCATCATTACTTTAGATGTTTATGCTTGTACTATTCCTTACTATGGCTGTGGCTCCTCTAAACTTTCCAAATGTTATTGGACAAAATGGATCAAATTCTGATGGTGACACAAGTTATTTTACAGGCGTCATGTGAAACTCAAAACAATTTAATGGGGCATGTTCAGATGTATATGGAAAGATAAAATTATGACATATGGATTTGAATAATGCTAAGAAGGGAGAGGCAGAAAGCTTTTATTATAATAATTTATATTTCACTGTATTTGTTGTGACATATTTACAAAATCTATCATGTTTTTTTCCATGCTTTCTTTTTTAGTCCCTGCACTTTCATGGTGCATAGGTCTACCTCTTTATTACCCATAAGGCACGCAGTTACCCCTCCAGGCATGTTATTTTATACGTTGACGACCTTGCCAAATCTCAGCTGAACGTTGAGATGTGGACCTGTAATAGCCTACCTCAATTACAGAAATAGCGCGCACACACACACACAGAGCAGTCAGTGGTCCCTTTTGTGGACATTACATAGATTTACATTCATTTCCTGGAGACCTGCACTAAACATCACCACTACTTGCCTAAACTTAACCCAACCTTAACTACTGATCCACAGTCTGTGGACAAGCCATTCCCCAATTTGAAATGTGTCCCCAAAAGTAGCCTGAGAGAGACCACACACACACACACACACACACACATACACCTATTGTTCCAGGGTGAGATGAAATTTGCAATCTGTGCGCACAGTCCCTCTCGTACTAAATATTTCATTGACAATAAAAATAGCTGTGATTGATGTGAAGCTGAGACTGTCAAAAAGAGGGAGGGTGAAAGAGAAAAAAAGAGAGGGAAGGAGATAAAGCATGAAGGAGAAAGGTTAAGGAATAGTAAAAACGAGACATACCAGAACTGATCTGGATTCTGCTCATCTTGTTGCCTTGTTTGTAATGAGGCCCCATGACTCATAACGCTTGCCATGTTAAAGAGAGGGCAAACATTAAGGTGCTGGAAGTGAAGGCCAAGCTCTTACTCCTCCATTGGGCAATTTAATTACTGCAATCAGAAGATCAAGAATCACCGGAAACGACTTCAGTTACTCCACTACCCTCTCCATTTATTAAGAAACATTGCTTTACGAATCTTTGAAGGGCCCTCTTCCTAAATAATTATCTTTATTAAAGCACTTTTCCCCTCATTCTCTTGTTGTAAACGGGCCAAGAAATGGCAGCTCTTCTGAGACAAAAGGGCTCAGAGATCCAGCCTTTATCCCACTCCTGTCTCCATGGTCATTTTAAAACCGAGGTTGAATTACCCTTTCGCTCAACAGTACAGTAAGACTTGTGAATAAAATACAGGGATGAACAGGAATAATAACACAGGACCCACACAGTATTAATAGAGCTTTCGCATTCATCTGTGACTCAGAGTCATCCTCTTAAGGCTGGACACAATTAAAGTTTAAATTAATTCTTTGAGGAATACGCACTTTTAGAACAGCCTGGTGGAGAAACCAAAGCTGGTGGAAACACCTGGCATGACAGATTAATATTAATCGTATGTCCGACGGGACCAAACGGACTGGTGAGAGAAAGCGATTGTTCTGGGTGTGTGCAATTGACAGTGGCATTTACAATTTTAAATCATTTTTTTTTTTTTTTTAAATGGTTCTTATATTTCACATATAGGTCAACAAATGCAGGCCTTTCATTTCTAGCCAACGCCCATGGATTCTGTTGGCCAAGAGGATGCCTGTTGCTTGCAGATTTAGGTGAGCTAGTGTAAGCTAAAACTCTATGAGTTGGTTGAAAACTTAATCTACTGCTAGCTTTTTAGTGTTTTTGACTGCTTTGTTTTAAAACAAGAGGCCACACAACAGTCAGAAATGTTTGTGTAATGCAGGCTAAAGCTAGTAAAAAAGTATTTTAAAAGTAATTTCAATATTATTCTAAGATAACGCTTGATTTGAGGATGAGGAATAATTGACAAGTTTAGTCCGGAGTTGTTGTAACCTACCTAAACCAGGACGACTTGTGGAGATTTCACTAGCGCGTAACCTTACAAAATAATAAAATAAGTTAATGATAAACCCCTCTGGAAATAACAAAACAAACATCTATTGACAGCCTCTCAAAAGGTTTATTATGCAATAGTGACATGTTATCCATAGTCATTCCAGCCTAACTACAGTAGCTGTGCTAGTGGGTCAAATATCTATTTAACCTTTTATTGAGCTAGCACACGGGATCTCCCAAGTAGTTCCATTACATTCCCCATATTGTCTGTTCAATGGTCTCTAATGACCCACCTTGTTATAATAAAGAGCTTAAACCTTAAACAGTGGGTCTTGAACATGAGATTTTCCCATTATTATTCATGACTAAGCATTAAAAACAAACCTTCAGGCACAGCAAGTAATTCTGGTCAATGAGCACTGATGTTTGACAAATGAAGGAGATAAGAGCCCCGCATATCATTGAAGGTTAGGCATGAGCTTAGGACCTAGTAGCTGATCTTATGTACCATCATCCATCTCCGTCTGCTGCAACGACAGGGCTAGTATTAGTGCATTGTAATTTAATGTGAAGATGCATTGGACATTGCCAATACACACACAAAAGGGGATAAAAGGGGACCACCTCTACTGAGCACAATGTGTCATAACGTAAAGCTGTCTACACAGAAAGCATTTCACTTGTGGTTTTCAGTCTGTCTCATTCCATCTGACGGAACAGATATGTTTCCATTTTTATCAATACAGCTGTCTACTGTGCGTGCAAGCAATCTTCATGCATGTGTGTCCACAGGTATGTGTGTGTGTGTGTATCCACGTGTGGTGAACACACCTGATGAGAAAGAGAAGGCTCAGGGCCCACTGGGGACCAATTTTCCCAGTCTGTTCCAAAGGCCTGTTCATTACTGCAAGCAGGAGCGAACAATACTCCACGGCCCGCCAACTTCATTTGCTGCCATTTTCTCTCATTCTCCTGCTCTCCTCCTGTAAAACAACAGCGCGCCACCCAGACTTCCCACAGTGCATCACTGCACGCCTGTGAAGCCAAGATTGGTTGCAGTGGGCTCTCCAAAGTTTCAAAGCTGTCGCCGCTGCCTAGAACGTTTTCTCTCTCCCTCTATTTTTCATCTGTCATGCTTTCGAGAGTGAAAATAAACCAGACAACTTGGTTGCCACTGGAGAAGAGAGGGAGTGAGTCAAAAAGACAAAAGCAAACATACAGTCTGAATTTGAAGAATGCTAATATACTAAGATTGTAGCAAATGGAACTTGTCATACAGTAAAGCGTCTGTTTCTATATTGTTCATGCATAAATCTGCTTATACAACACAATGAATATTTCATTTAGAAAAATCCTGAAAATATGTCACCAGGCAGTGAAGCAGAAGATGCAATTTGTATTTCTGTAGAGAGACATAGCTAAACTTGAGTGGCTGATGTACAATAATGATACTATATAATGCCATTGCATGTAGCATATGATGGATCCAGGCGGAAAATGAGATCTCATTTCACATTTCTTGCAACACTTATTCTAGTGCAAGACTACAGACAAATAGAAACATCAGATGGAAATTGATCCTTTGCACGAATCAGTTTTACTGGCAGCTCACAGATGGGTGTGCTCACAGCAGCATGCCGAATAAATCAGGTTTGTAATAGCCCCTACTGCAAGCATGACAAAAAGTCTAAGAGAGGCATATGGGCTCATGGAGCGACTGGTGACAGGGCGTTTTTGTGACTCAGATGCCGCCTCTTGAAAATGAAGGGTATTCAGTAAGCAAGGCATTTCTCTGTGGACCCCAAATGCTTCCTTGAACTATTTGCTTTCAAGAGTGAATATCAATGATGTGTGGGAATTAGAATCTGCACTAGAAACAAACATGTTTGAAATTGAAATGCTGAATAAGATACTGGCTTGCATAGAGACTGTGGAGGGGAGAAGTTTCTCTTGTCTCGAAAATTGTGCTTCTGTTTTTGTGACAGAAAGATCAAATCCCCTGGAGCTGTGACTGACAACACTCATTGCAAATTGTGTTGTGTATGAATTACAGAATACGTTTAGCCTTGAATTAAATAGCACGCCAACAGATATGTAAATATCCAACAGCCTGAATTGGTGCTCATACAAGTATGCATATGTGAGATGTTTTTTAAATGCATACGGCAAACAAGGCCTGAGGCCAATTTAAAAGATTTCGGTCATGTATACAATGTTTTTTAGCATCTGCATGTACAATATATGTAAACTGCGAGCATAGTAGTTGGGCATCATGCTTTGTCTTTGCAAGCAGGGATCTGCCCCTGTGTTGACTGGATGTCGGCGACCGCGTCTAGATTGTTTTCACCTTTCTGCCAAATGACTGTCATTAAGTTGAATGGCAGATATGGGGAGCTAATCCACATCAGGCGAATTAGTATGCCCCTGAAGCGCTCGGTGCACTTTGTCAGGAGGAGAGGTGATGTAAGGGGGGATAAATGTTGCAGTTTCCCCCTGACCTGGGGCCCCAACATCCCCCACACAGCGACACACTGCCCCCTCTGGGCTGGAAATGGAGAATATGCACTACACTTTTTCCCCAATTTGTTTTGAAAGTGATGTTGGAGCATCAACGCTCCCCAGTTGCCGTAAGAATGATGTGTGTTTTTATAGCAAGACAGGTGCTGATCTTAGAGGAACATTAGGCATCACATCTCACATATCAACCAAATTATAGTATAATATGCATACATGGGTTTAATCTTGATTTGAATTCTGTCAAAAATAAAGCTTTTAAGAAAGGTCATAAATGTTAGAAATCACTAACACGGCTGCATTTTTAAAGTTTTAATCTGATGAGGAATTCATTTCCTTGATATCAAATAGGGTCTTTGACTATTTGACCAAATTTCAGCAGCTTAGCAATTTAATGATGTCCCACACCCCATAATTGAGTGATTTATGTGGCATCAAACAAGACTTATTGCCGCGTGTTAGTGTGCATTTTAACATAACAACAACACATCAAAATGTTATCTTTCAGCTACAACTGAATCTCATAAGGCTACCTATTCATTTATCAATAGAATAAAGAGGAATTCCTACAGAAAGGAGTATTGGCGATGAGGGTAACTGGGGCGATGTCTTCATCGTATTAGTTCTGGTCCCTTGCCACAGCCTTTCTAACAAGGTATATATGGAGGGAGTACAGAAAGACAAAAAGGTTAGTGCTGTTAGAAAGAGCGGATGTGCTTGTTAACTGGAGTGAAATTTATTCACAAAGTGCTCTTAACACACAGGTTTTACACTAAGTGCTTCACAAAGAACAGAGGTCATGAATAAAGATGAAAAGCGAGCTGAAAACAAGAAAGAACAAGCAGTTCACAAATGTTGTGATATGGGCAAAAGCTTGTATGTGCCCCTGTGTGTGTGTTGGTCCAATTTTTAATATAACCTAATGGTAATATGTTTCTTAACTTGGCAGCTTATTACAGAGATGGAACAACGATGCCCTGGAAACTTGAATTCAGGGTCAAAATCAGGATCTTTAACTGAGTGCTTGGCTGAGCTTGAATATGCATTAAGCTATTTAGAACAGTTTCCGATGTTTTTTTGTACAATATAACTTTTCCCAGGACTGAACACTGAGGAACTTGCAGGTGGGAAATGGTTCAGTGCTTAGAGTGGACAAATTATTCTCCTTCAGAAGCAGTGAGACTGAAATTAGGTCATTTAGACAGTCATAATGTCAGTTTTCATTACTTCTGAATTAATTGCCCTAGTTGCGGCTACTCTGATGTCATAAAAAAAGAATTAACTTTTTCTCTTTTTGTGGTTTGAATCCCAAGAAGCTACTAACCAATCAGAATTTCTTGTCTCGTGGTTTTATTAGTCAACTTTTCTATTCCAAACTTCTTTCTCTCTCAGATGTTTCTGTCTGTATCTCAGCTGTTGATAAATACATCACTGTAATTAAAATAACATGTCAAAAAGAGTATTTGCTCAGTTTCTCAACATGACAAGGAAATGTTATAATTATGTTATATTATGCAAATCATTATTTAATTATTTTTATCTGTTGATGAAGATCATGTTATATACAGAATCCAAACATATACTAAATGGATCTTGATGTGAGATTTCTTTCAAGGTCAACAATGAATTTTCAATCTCCTCTTCTAAGCCAAATATGTAAATTTGAACATTTTCAATTGAATAAGAAATAGGCAAACTATCTGCTGATGAGGATCATGTACTGTAATGGGGCTTAAAACTCCAGAACAGCTGCTAAATGGACTTTGACATGGTGTGATGCTTTTGTCAACACACTGTCCTAGTTTAAGTCGGATGTCATGGTGAGGAGAGACTTGTGAATAGTTTGTGTGTTTCTTCTGTTGTTCATGCAGAAAAGGGAAATCAGTACTTTTACACATAACCTATTCAAATGTATTTATTAAAATGTTATTTATTTGGCCGCTAAATGACATTATATGACTCGCTAAATGACATATGAATCTTTTGGTTAAAATTTGTGTTTTTTAGCTTCCAGTGTCTTTTGGTTCCAGTGAAGGGGAATGGTTTCCTGTGTTTTTTCATGCATGAACAGGTGTTCTCTGCTGTATCCCACTTTTCATACTTCCTTTAAAGACAACTTTTTTCTAGCCTTTAATGTCCACAGGTGCAGCAGTCAGGTTCTAAAACTGCTGTGGCAAGTATGGCTGTGCTGACTGTGGCAGACCTGCCAACCTTGGCAAAATATTTTGAGTACCACTTGTGTCATGCAGCTTTTTTTGCAGACTTTTGCAACTCCATTGCTATGCACACAGTAATTTCCCCATTCACTGGCTGGAAATCGGTTATAAAAAAAACAATAAAACCTATATTTTTGATTACAATACCTTTAATGAACAAAATATACATTGAATTATTTCAATACTTATTTAATTAAAATTATTTTAACATGTATTTAATTAAAATGGTAATTTATTTTGTATATTGCAATAGGTGATTTTATTTTCAAGAATGTAATAATTAAATTGGTTTACAGCACATAAGCACACATCACCGGGGCTAATTTATTTATTACCTGCAGCTCCCTGGTGGCTTATGTCCATCATAATTGCACATTGTGCAAAATGAATGATATGGGACTTGTTCTTGATATTTCATCAAAAACTTCTGGGGGACATGGACCCTCTTCTTTTTGGCAGGTCTGCTGCCCTGTCCCTCCCTATCTTATTCTTCCTCATCTGCCATGATAGTGGCAGAGTGGTAAAGTTGCTGCAAAAGATTTGTTGGCTACATGTTTAAACTGCATAAATAATCACATTCCTCCTTATATACAGGCCTACTCTATCGGCAATGGATATATATACATGCACGCACACACAAACACACACACAAATGCACCGCTCCCGCTAATTTATCTTCCTTCTCTTTTTTCTTCGACGGCTCATTGGGGTCATTAGGGGAACATGATCGATAGATTGGCTAGAAAAAAAACCTCACAAATCTATGAGTTTTTTTTCACTTAAACTTTGGCTCGAATGTATTCGCAGTGAAAGTAACGTTATTAACGGTTCACATTTACCAAAAGCTGGCAGGTCTGCTGACACAAAGACACAGACAGTTGACCTTTTTAACCGCCAGCTGCAGGGAGAAGGGGGAGCGAGGACGTTGCGCTATAGGTTCGGCAGACTCGTTATTCTCCACTCTACAATAATTGTTTGAAACTGCTTCACCACGCTGCTGCATCGTGCTGTCAGACATGAGTACTGCACGTGCACATTTCCCACAGAACTCACATGACCGCAGCTTTTTGCGTAGTTTAGAGAGGCGAGTCGTACCAGCGTATTTAGATGTGAAATTGTGTACAGGTTTGTAGGTCTGCTGTGGGCTGTTGGTTTCAGCAAGTTTGGAAGTGAAGCGAGACTGAGATGTTGCAAGAAAAAGTATAGCGAGAGAAACATAAAAAAACTTGAAATGGAACTTTAAATGCACAAAAGGTAATTCCATACTTGAACAATGTTGGGTCCCCCAGGGAAGTCACTTGGGCCCATTGCTCTTCTCTATTTTTTTAAAATTATTATTATTTTTGGGCTTTTTATGCCTTTATTCAGATGGTAGCTGGCAGAGGCCGACAGGGAGAAGAAAGAAATAAAGAAGTACTCTAACCACAAGGGCGCTCCAACTCTTCTCTATTTTTACCCATGATACGTTACTTGTTCTGAGTAAAGCTTAGTTGCTATGTTTGCTGATGATTCAGTGTATATGTCATCAAACAGTGAGGATGGGTTTAATGGTCTCTTTGAAAATGAAATTAAAGTATTGTCTGAAATGGACTAGGTTAACAAAAACAATCTAGTTCTGAATATATCAAGAAGTAAATGTATTGTTCTTGGCTCAAACCATGCATGAAGGTGGGAAAAACTATTTTGCATCTCCATCAAGGGCAACTGTATAGAGCAAGTCACTGATGCTAAACTTTTTGGGATCACCCTTGATCAGCAACCATTATGGAAAAATCAAAATAATTGGAAGAATGGGGTGAGGAATAGCTATTATAAGAAGATGCTCCTCTTTCCGGACACCAAGTACCACCTTACAGGTTACACAAGCCTTGGTACTGTTTCATCTTGACTATTGCCCAGCAATCTGTTCAAGAATAGCAAAAAATCAGTACAAGCTTCAGTTAGTGCAGAATAGAGCAGCGCGTCTTGCACTCAGGAGTTCAATGCGAGAAAGCAACACATCCATAATTAAACAACATTGAGGCAGCAAATAAAAGACCTATACAGTAGTTATGTTTACGCAGTCTAGCAGTCGTAGTATTGCACTGCAGAACGACCAACAGGACTGTAATATGCCACTTCCCAAAGTGATCACAAATCACTGTTAAAAAATAAGTATGTTTTATGGTGTCACAACAGCGAGGTTCAGGTCTGGTTACGTTTAGGCACACTTGGTTAGGGTTTACGGAAAGATCATAGGTTAAGATTATCACTTGAGATGTGATTTATACTTCCTTAAAGTTTAGTTTAGTTTTTAACTACTTAAAGTTACACCACCTTTGTCATCATGGCAACAGTAAACAACATGACGTTGCGTTTAAAGTCCTGACGGTCAGATATGGGAAGTGAACAGTGTACTCCTTATGCAAGGTCCACTTTTTTCTAAATATCTGACCAGCTACTCAACCCACATCCTCTTAAGGCAAAAATTATCTTATCAAGTCACCTTATATTGACGTCATCTGAACTGCATCACTTAGATGTTGTAAATAAAAAAAATGTATGTGAGGATGGACAGGAAAAGTATAGACCAAATGCGGAAGACCGATTCATGCACACTAGCACATTAGTTGCATCTAGCAGTGAGGTTGCAGATTGCAACCAACTGAGCACCCCTCCTTCTCCCCCTCCCCTTTCAAGCATGTAGGAGAATCTACAATGGCTGAAAGTCTTTTAAAATGAGAAAGGCCCTCTATAGAGCCAGTGTTTGGTTTGTGTGTTCTTGGCTGTTGTAGAAACATGGAGGTGCAACATGGCAGACCTCATGAAAGAGAAACTGCTCCCTATGTAGACATTAAAGGGCTCATTCTATGGTAATGAACACACAATCATTCTTATTTCAAGGTGATTATACACTTAATAAACATGATTACAAATATTACGTTCTATTAATGCCGAAAGATCCACATAAATCTTACACAATGATCCTTTAACCTCATCTAAAAATGCGGGAATTCTAACAACAAAAGGCTGTGTGGATATTTTCTGTTTGGAACGGTATGAAAGGTCCATTGATTAAATGCTCCCTGAAATAGATCAAGCTTATTGGATATCATTCATTTGAACGAGGAAGAAAGGGAAACCACTGGCTCTATCTTGTTTGGATAGTGATGACAGAGGTGGATACCTGAGCAGACCAAATAACAGCTTTGCTCCAATATTCAAATATATGTGTTGTGAGTAAAAGAGTAACAGTTTTAATTTTATTGAATGTGTAATGCAATTGAATTTTTAGCAGCAATGCAAATTTATATCTCAGTATAAACAAGTTAATGGAAAATTCTTGCAAGACAATTTTTTGATTTACAGTACTGTGTGATGCTTAGGCCCAATGCCCTTGTAAGCCCTTTACCAGTTACCTGATGTAGAAAATTAATTGAATTAATGGATGAGTGAAAACTGTATCATTCTAATCTGTTTGCATCCATGCATGTGGGTCTTATACCCACTAAATATAGATGAACATCACCACACCTTGGCTGATTAGCATAATTGACTATGCTTTTCTACAAACTATACTGGACAGTCTGTCTGCCCTTGTATTTCTCGGCTCGGTTTGTCATCCCCAGCTCAACTAGCCCTGGCTCTATATGTCAGCCTATGGGTCCTTGTTTGTTTGTGTGTGTGTGTACCCACAAAGGGTGCACATGTGTGTGTCTGTCCTACCTGGCACAGTGCATACAACCCCCAAGTACCCTCCTGTGTGTGTGGAAAAGCATGTTTGTGCTTGCATCACTCCAGCTGTCTCCTCATATCCATCCATTCTCTGATGACTGAACTTCACAGTGAATCTTTCTGAGTTGCTACCTTCAGGGCTCCACCGAAACAGACATACATTTCAAACAATGCTTCTTGGGACTGTAGCCAAATCATGCAATGAAAACTGGAACTTGCATATCAGTGTGTGCAGGGCAACCAGTGAAGGAAGCGCTCTTCTTTGAAACAGAGCACCACTGGACGGACAGCCAGTTTCTCTGAGATGGATCAAGTGAGTGCCACTTCTCTTATGTAGAAAGGAAAAAGCATCCAGTTGATACTAACGGACTGACTTCTGTTACTGTTCCTCACTCAAAATTAAGGCAAGGTCAACTGTCCATCCACATTTGTGCAATTGAATATATTCAATTAGTATACACATCTAAATTATTTTCCCAATTGCATTGCAGTAGGAAACATCATCGCTGTGAGAGCAGAGTCATAATCACAAAGGTAAGGTGGTACTCCTCTTTTTGGCACAAATATTAAACCAAAGAAAATACCAAAAACTTAGTAGACAGTCAAAGGAAAGACAGCAATGAAGCATCAGTGCTATTTCACATTCAACACTTTAGTATAGGTGTTGTATAATATGAAGGAAAAAACACCACATTGGAATAATATAGAATAAAACTATTTTACACAAGGAGCATATGAAGGATTCTACTAATATCGAGTTGCCACAGCCCATCCTTGGATGCTTCTGTCTGAAACTACTGAACAAGCTGATGCTCCTATGAACACACCAACATGTGTCGCCATCACGCTGTCTCTCCTGGCTGTGCAGACTGAGAGGATGATATCTATTTAAGCAGTGGTTGGTAGATGTCCTATAGCTTCTGATTCAGTCCTGCATCAAGCTCTTCAGGCATCCCATGTTACTGCTGTGGTCTTAATCGCTCACTGTGATGCAGTTCTGTCCCTCGCTATAGGGTGTGTATACCAAAGTATAACACAAGATGTTCCAAAGACTAAATATTACACACATTACACAGTGTAGTAACTGTTCATAAATATGTCCATAAATATATTTTAAAATATCTCTCATTAAGCTGTGGAATGGGTCTTAATATTGGGTCAATAATTTAGCATTACAGGTTCAGAGTGAATCTCTCAGTTCAAACTGGTGCAACATATTTATTCGCAGGGGTTACCTGTGCAAAACATTTTTAAAACAGTAGTCAGGATGTCATTCATATTCTCATAGCGTTAGCTCAGCTTGCATCTGCTCCACTATCTCGTAACTCTGAACTTCACTGTAATTACTTTAGCTTACAGACTGGCTTTAAAGTTCTCGATACACTTTAAAGCAATACACATCAATGAACACACTTCCATTGATGCAGGAATGTTTTCAAAAGTAACCAGCTCATAGCTGCAAATTACCAAGTGAAAGGTAGAGGAATCTTCACGAGTCACAACATGGGGTGTGCCCAAAATTCAATATGGTTTTAAGTTCACTTCATATTCCTTATCTACAATTCAGTGTCCTGGGTGACAAATACTAAAATCTCATTCATGATGTAATGCATTGCAGTAAGTCTTAACATTGAAAAGCATATTTGTTTGGTTATTAATTGAGTTAATGTGACTGCTATATTGACACTGTTGCTGACTAAACAATCATGTTCCCTTTTTAAGATTTTACAACAGTTACCAAAAGGATGTCTAGGTAAGACCTAGTTATTTGCCCCTCTTACAATTCAATAGCAATGACTACAAAAACAACTTCTTGAACTGCACTTGTACTTTTACATTGTCTCTTACAATATAAATGGTTTCACACTTTGCAACATATAACGTTCGACACTGCCACAAGCTCTGTGAGTTTGTATGTAATGTCTAGTCTTTGAACCTAGTTGGAAGCTTGACTTGCCTCATAGATCATGTGTGACACTGTACTTGTCCCTCATGAGTGTCAGTAGCTCGAGTGACCTCTGTGTCCTTGCATTCTGTGTCACCATTTGTGTCTTTCATATATGTGGAAATATCCTGTGCATCTGTAGGTGGATGCTTTCTGTTCCTTCAATAGACTCCTTCCATCGAACTATGAAGGATCTTGGTTGCTGATGTCAGTTCACAACCACAGCCGGCTGCCATGTGTCTCTTCTGACATTGTCACCTGTTTGCAGATCTGGCAACTTCCTTGATTGTCTGTCATAGTAGCTTCTTTGCTTCTTTCGCCTGTACTTGAGTTCTGGCTGTTGGCAGACTTCATACAATGTCCTAATAAAAGCTGCACAGGAGAGAATCCAACACCCTAAATTAGCGTGTTGCAGTATTCAGGCAGAGCAATTTACTGGTCACTGTTGCGGTTTTGTGCTTTTTCAAGCATGTTCTTGACCGTTTCCATAGTTCTCTTTGCTGGTTCATTAAACTGAGTGTGTCCTAGACTGTAGACTGCGAATGTTGAAAATCCCAGCTTTCCGTAAAACTCTTAACTCACCATTGGCATATTGTGGCCCATCGTCACTAATGGCAATATCTGGAATGCCATGTCTTGCGAATGTTGACTTGATTGCGGTGATGATACCTCAAAATGGTCATGCCTTTCAATTCTGTGGTCTCCTGTTTGTATTGTGGTGGTGGTAGCAATACTATGGCTCACCATTTCCTCATCCGGTTTAAGCCCATCAGCTCTAAGTACATAATTTAAGTACTTAATCTTGCATTTCCTTAATTCAGTTTTAGATGAACCTTTTGGCTCTGCTGTCGTTGGTCATGTTCCTCATACCAGCAGATCATCAATGATGCTGACAACCCAGTCCAAGCCTTCAAATCATTGTGGCACAGATCTCTGGAATACCTCAAAGGGAGAAAAAATCCCAAAGGGTAAATGTAGGAAATGATATCTCTCTGTAGGCGAGTTGAAAGTGCACTGTTTGGAAATTCCCTCATCCATTTTGATCTGCCAGAACCCTTGATTGTTGTTTTGTACTGAAAGGGACTTCGCATTAGGCATGAAGGAGATAACCTCTTCAACAGTGAGCAGTGGGTAGTGCTCTCATTTGATTGCTTGGTCGGTTGCTTGTGGATCCATGCATGCCCAAGTCTGTTTTTTGGTGAGACACCTACTGTCACCGTATTATTCACCCAGTCGGTTGGTTGTTTGCCTTGTTATCATTCCCATCTGTTCCATTTCGGCATAGCTCCTCCACTACTTGGTCCCTGAGATCTACTGGCATCTTTCTTCGAGCATGCAGAACAGGTGCAATAGTTGAATCAATCTGGATATGGTGTTTCCCTGTCCAGAAAACAAGTCATCAAAGTCTATAAAAATGTCAGTCTTTTTCAACACCATATGTTCACTTCACCAGGCCTAGCTTTGTGCATGCTATTTTGCACAGTACTGCTGGAACATGTTTTAATATCTTGTGCTGATATTGATGAAAATATGTTCAAAGACTGTTTTACTAATCAACCCTCCAGTGTGGAATAAGTGCACCTTCGAGTTCCTGAGTGCATAAACTAGTTTTAATTTCTGTTTTACAAAGGTGACAAAACAAGTCAAGTCTTTTATAAATGTTGTATTAGCTTGCTGCTATTTCTGAAAAAGAACCATGCAAGATGCCATGTGAAACTAAACAGAACCAAAGGGAGAGTGCCACAAAGTAGCCACTCATCCACTGATTCAGACCAAAATAAAACAGGTGTGAAAATGCCTTCAGATTGCTTAGATTGAAAATCACTCTCTAGACGAGTTGGGTTTTGAATTCGCTGCCATCATTAGCACACATTTGAATTATTTGCTCAGTTCAATTTAACCTACATTTAAGTTTTCACTCAATGAAGCTGACTTGTGTGACTCCTGTCTGTCATGCAGTGCATTCAGCCCCGCCAGTTTTAAATAAAGATATTAATTTTTATCCGTAACATTTTCTTTTTCAGATGTATATAGTTGTGGAACCGAGGCTAAGACTGTAAATATTATATCAGAATTGTAGTTTGAATATGATGTGACTTGGTAGTCAAACTATAAGAGTGATGAACACATCGACAGAGCTGTCCAAAATCAGGAGGAGCCAGAACCAGACTAGAAAGGAACTGGTAAGGGTCCATTTAGAGATTTAATGTAACCAAATTATTCACTGAAATGTACTAATTACAGAACTAGTGGACCTATCAAGTATTAAATGATCAACTATTTTCTTACTGAGTTATGTATAATTGTCTGTTTCTGGGTCAATTAACATTAGTTAACATACATTTATATTTACCATTTACCCATTATCTAAACACTCAATCCTCAAGCCCAAAACACCTATCAGGACACCCCTAGTAATAACTCTTACAAGAGTACAAACACTGCCACAAAATAGACACAGTAGTGTACTTTATATTTAACAGTAATTGATTTTGGACACAGTGCTAGTTTCTTAGAATATGCAGAAGTAGACTTAAGCCAAGCGGAAGTGAAGCCAAAGTTTAGTATTTTTAGACATGAGACACGTATAATATGTGATAAAACAATACCATTTACTGTAGGCAGATACATTTAATCAAAAGTCTCACATAGCAGGTATTGAAAGACCAAACATGTCTTCTGCTGTTGCAGCAATATGCACTACATATCAAATGTTAAAGTAATGCATTAAGCATTTAAAATATTTTGTGTGACTTTAGAAGTCACACAGGGATTCCTATTGCAGACTCACAGGGTGGACTAATTGGATATTTTGAGTGTGTTCATATTTTAAAGCTGCTTGCAGGTGCAATTTTTTGTTGTCTCCCAACATTTTTTGTTGCGTATGCCACATTGTTAACTAGGCCCTGGGGTGTTTTGTTTTGTTTGTTGGATACATCTTTGGCGATACAGACTCTGGCAGTGAGCCAGAGAAGGGGAACAAGAGGAGACGCACCAATATCTCACCCACTCCAGCTATACCTCCACCTACTCCTAACATACCATTGAATGAAGGTTGCCAGACCTTAGACCTCTGCCATACCCGAGGCACACAAAATCTTTTAGTTTCACTGCCATCATCCTGTACCATAGTAGTATCATTCTGCAGTCCTCTTGTTTTAAAAATATCCACCTGTCAACATGAATATGTTCAATATTGTCAAGTTACTTCTGCTAAGCTCCAGTACCACCTGTTCTTACACCTACTTTCAGTCCCAGTTGACTTTTTGTACTACAGCCATACATCTTCGTAGTCTCTTTTTAGCTTCAAATATAGATATGTTGCACAATGTATTCTTCTATAATCATGGCCGTTTTAAAATAAATAACTGTTTGATGTGGTTAGTTGCAGTCAAGATTTTCATGGACTATGTACATACATGTAGAATGTAGGTTAGCCTAAAAAAAGCTAGAATGCATTTACAGTTTTTAAGCGGACAGATATGACAGCTCAAACAGATCAGTAAGGCAACTGATAACTGAAATCCTTTGGTTAAACTGACAGCTACTATGGGCTTACAACAGCATCATAACTAAAAAATGACACAGGTGAAAATTGTTAAAGTGCAACGACAAATGTTTACTCAAAGTTACTTTTAATCTATGATTCAAACCATCAGTCGAAAATCCCTTGATGAGTGTAACCTCATTTTGACCCCCCACCACACACACACTTTTTTTTGGCCTCAAATGACTGAACTTGTTGTTTACTTTCTGCCATCAGACTGGAATGGCCTACACAGTACATAGATGGAGTAAAACCCAAGGCATAGATTTCATTTTCTATTGAATGAGAGTCATCCGAAAACATGATGGGCACATGTGGTTAGAGCACATGCCACGTACGCATCCGACCCCGGTTCGAATCCCGGCTGGAGGTCATGCATGTCACACCCCCCCTCTCTATCCCATGTTTCCTGTCGGTCTACTGCTGAATAAAGGTATCTATGCCGAAAAAAATCTGGAAAAAAAAGAAACCGTTACGCACTGCCTGTAAAGAATGGGTGTTGCAGTCACCCAAACCTGTGTTAAAAATTAACTTATGACTCTCTCTACTGTTCCCAACATTCCCACATGAGCAAGCACTTGGCGACAGTGGCAAGAAAAAACTCCCTTTTAACAAGAAGAAACCTCAGGCAGAACCAGGCTCAAAGTGGGCGGCCATCTGCCTCGACCAGTTGGGATAGAGAGGAAGGATAGGAGAAAGAAGCACTTTGAAAATCAACATTGAGAAAGGAGCACACTGAAAATCAACACTGAAGTTAGTAGGTCCAGGACTGGAATCTGTCAACCTGACGTCTACAAGCCTGGATTACATGTGAGACGAGAAAGTACAGACAACTCCGGGGAAGAAGTTTATTGGAAGGTTATTGAATGCATTAATAGTAAATAATCATGTCTGTTATATCTGAAAGGAAATCAAGCTAGCATACAAGATGGCTATATGTTTCTACACTGACCCTCTACTGTGGGTCCACTGCCTGTTCAGTCACTGCTACTGCCTGCCAGCAGCTGTATGTCTGGCCTAAGTCTAAAAGCTGAGCCATGCAACAGGTGTACAACATTGTCTTAAAGATGAGGACCACTAAGGTGGGAGGTGCTAGATAAGGTACAGGCACATTATTTAAATATAAGATTTATCATCATCATCATCGTCGTCGTGTTGATGCAGCTCTGTGGTGTTTGGGATCTTCAAGTTAGGGCTGTGCGAGTTGTAGTTCATCCCAGCGCCATAACGTATAAATACTACAACAAGGCCATGGACTGCTTAACACCTTGAGATTTTGAAGTAACTAGCTTGTAAAGAGATACTGAAAGCTTACTAGCACTAGTATTTGCTTTAACATTTCACTGTGAGTATAGAAAGTTGAAGGCTGGCAGAGTTCAATCTGTTCATTCCATGTGGCCAAGCTGAAACTGCAGCTGCCTCTTTATATAGACCAAGCTTCATAATGTGCTGTGTGGAGTTGCATAGTTCAAGCACACTCTGGACCTTACATTATCCAAGAAGAAAGCCGCAATTTATTTTACAGGTGGGAGTAAGGTGGGAGCAGAGAATTAAGTACCGACATGTGATTACATAACCAGGGACAATTTTGCACCAGACATGTTATTACTCAGTTTGTTTTTTCTCTCACATGGTTTGGTACGTTTTTGGTATAGTAGAAAGCAAAGAAAGAAAATCTCTCTTCCTCTCTTCAGGAACAATCATACCTAGAGTCCCAGAAACTGATGCGTGAGACCCCAACACTTTGTCATGGAGGTCCAAAGAGTAATGGAGACTGTGACAAAATACCTCAAGTAGTGCACGACTGGCTGAAAGAAAAGAAACTCTGCCTTAAAAACCTGCACCACTAACAGTTTGTTGAAGTGTTTATTTGTTTCTTATTAGTGTTGGTGTTAAACAGTATAAATTGTGTTTGAACAACATTCAGGCATTCACAGGGGAAAAAAGGACAGGATTTAGTGATTGTAATATGTTTTCTCACACCCCATTTTTGCATAAAATGGGGCCTTTAATAATAGCCTGGAGAGGAACGTCTTTTTGTTTGTTTTGTTGCAGTTTCATGTTTTACTGCTTTCGCCTGACCAGTTTCTCCCTCTCCAAAAAATAAATAAATCTATCTCTATAGATATATGTTCTAAAATATGGTTTGTATAGCCATTTTTCATTCTGGCATGTTATACAGTGCTTTTTTCTCCCATATAATGTAGAACATCCCACTACTGCACTACAGATGGAACAGTTTGGATGTCTGACTGTCTGTGAAAGAATGTGTTTCCATACATGAAAGATAACGTGTAACAGCTGCTTTCCCTCATATTTATTCAGGAAGGTGCCATAATCTCTTTTTCCAGGGAGTCTCATTTGATCACATTCAATCTTTACCACTGAGTTATTTAACAGGGTTTATTTTGTGTATATGGTATTGGGACAGTAGTAGCTTATTGCAAGTTGTGCACAGCAAGCTGCACACATGTAATCTAGACTTGAACAATGTATTAAAAACATGGAATCTTTAAATCCCTGATTCAGTTAGTATTGTGACACTGTATGTTGATCCAATTGCAAACTCGGTTATAATACAACTAAACGGCCAATGAGATTATGGCTCATAATGTAGAATGAAAATGAAACACGATATGTAGACTACTCAATGTTGAAAAGTAAAATGTTGAAACAAATTTGTATATAGTTGTATGGTATATAGTTATAGTATATAGTTATAGTATATATATATAGTTATATAGTATATAGTTGTATAGAGTAGTGCCACAGTAGGCTGATTATCTAAGTAATTATTTATACATGATTTACTTAAAAGTAATTGTGTCATGAATTATCTGTCTTATTATCTAAGCATTTTAAGTAATTATTAAGTAAAGCTATTTCAAGTAAGTTCATGTGCCTATAAACAAATTGCCTTATCCTCTGTCCTACATTTTGCATGGGCACCTGCAAAATATGGGACAGAGCATGTGTCGTACTGGAATCTGCAGGATGTATACCAGGCATTGGGATGAGTCGAGTGTTGTTTATTTCAGTTGTGGAGAGACACACTAAATGTTTGCGGAAACATCAAGCACTTCTCTGCGACAATGGAGCAGTAAGCAAATCATCCAAATAATACTTCTCTCTAGTGCATTTTGATCACATCGTCAAAACATTGCCATAGCGGTCATGTGTATGTGCTTACTAATTTCTAAGAGACAGGGTTACCTATCCAGTTACTATTTGACCTGTTGGTGAATCCACATTTTGCATTTTAATGCTATTATGTTCAGTGAATATATTTGAATATAATACTTTATGAATCTTCTAAGCCCCTTTGTATTATTTGAACATTATTGACTAGTGGCAAACAGCAAAGCATGTCACCATCTCTACAATGTACTAAATTATAGAAACCAAATCACATTAAATTGGCATTGGCTATTATTGATACAATGTGCAGATGATCTTGCACTTAGCCTCATTTATTCATACACACAATCCTCTTTTCCCTCTCATGTGGCTGTGCCAATGTGTGGAGTGTGAGGAGCTGCTGTTTAATTTCACACGGACAAGTACACAACTGCTCACACATGCACGCAAAGTGTGAACTTGCAACTTCCCAGACCACTTAGATTATTCCTGTAAAGGAAGTGTTGACAGAGAGCAACACGTGTGGGATCGACAGCGAGTTCATTAACAGCCCCGTTTTCAGCTCCCCAAAGGGAAATAACACCTGTAGGGGGAAGAGTTGCTGTGTGAATCCGACCTAACGCACACGCATACAAAATCTCACCGATAATGAATATGCTTCAAAAGAAACAACATAGTGCAAATAACTGCAAGTGTGCGTGCTGTTTAAGTCAATTAATTCCCTGCATGTATTGCTTCCCTCTTTGTGTTCCAAGTAAATTACAGAGCCATATAATTTCTAAAGCCTTTTGCCCTTTTTAAAGTTGATTCTGCTGCATCTGTGTCAGTGTTTTGCTCTCTGCATTTTGTTGTTGACGCTAATTCATTATTTTTCTAGAGGTCATCCAATTCTTGCAGGTTTAAGTTATTATAGCAGGCTAAAACGCTACACAACAAACAGCCACATTGACAGCACATTTGACCACTGCCACAGACTACATTAATTGGTCTCCCAACACTAAAAAACAATTGAAAGCCCACAAGGATTTGCTCCCTCACACAAATAAAACCCATGCTTACATTTGGCTGGTTTGTTTGCTCTCATGAATTAAAAATTAGTATATCTTCAAACATGAGACTCAGTGATAAACACAGGTGAATATTTTTACTTTCATTTTTGCAGCTGACTCATTGTCATCTGTGTAGTTAATTAGAACAAACAAGCTGTTTCTCAGATGGGGTCAGTGTGCAGCAGCTACACTCGATCCTGACATCTGAACCAAGAAAACAACAAGTCCACAGATCTCTATAATGAAGAAGAACCTGTTTAATTACACCGCTCCTCTGGGTGTCAAATCACTTTGAAGATGTCTAATTGTGAAAGTTCTCTGTCACTGTGCAGTGTTCTTCATAAGTATTGTTCATTTCTTAAGGCTCAAGAGTCATTAGAAATGGTTCATTTAAAACAATGTCACATGATGAAAGGGTTTTTGTTAACCAAGAAAAACATGAAAGCTAGTTTAAATAATAGAATACTACAAAATAATTTGAGTGTGTAACCAATCGGTTGAACATTTACACATTCGTTGCATACATGTACATCATTAGCATTCATTTGGAATTGTTTTTAAAAAATTAAAATACTGACATTAAACATAATAGGTGGATTTGTGTATAACTTAATGTCAACATTTTATCTAGCAATGAGTTGGTGCACCATGCCTAATTCTTATTTCTAGATACACCCACACATTTCTAGAAAATGTTGAACTATTTCAAACAAATAGAAATATTCTTCTGTGCTGGAAGTGTGTAATAGTGCATTGAGAACTCAATTATAGACTGAACCTATTTGATAAGATGGGGATTTTGTGCAGTAAATACAAAAGAACAGAACAGTGCATCTCATATACTGGGAATTTACTGTGAAGAATATTGTTTATCTGTCCCATTACCAACAAAAAGAGGCGTGTGAATGGGATGCATTACATATACAGCTACATTCAAAGCAATCAGGCCCTTTTTGATGGAGAAACACCATGCTAAATGATTAAGTTCCATTCTTTAAAGGTTTCTGCTCCTCTGCACTGACAACGAGGCTGGGGTAGTGCACTGTAAAATCCACCCCAACATCGAGAACTGCAAAACTAGCACAGTAATTTATTTCCAATTTATTTCACTTCTTTTTTGTATTCATTCAAATCAAACAGAACGGAAAACGAAGCATCATAATGTATCACACATCAGTTGTATTTAAGTGGCAGACACTGGTAACAGTGCGGTTTTAAGAAATTACTCAGAGTCTAGTGAAATCTGGCATACTGTGAAATCAACACCATCGACTATAACCGCTCACAGCATGACCCGGACACAAAGACAAATTCCATCTGATATTACCTCTAGATTGGAGTTCAGCAGCCTTTAAAGAAAGGAGATGAACCAGGCTGTGAATAAAAGAGGCAATATTCATGTCTGCGCCCTACTTGGGGTGTGGTATGATATGGCTTTCATTTCTCTGCAGCAATCACATTTGAGAGTGGAAAGTGCAACAAGCATCCAAAGGCCTGCTGGTAGCAACATGCCTCGCAGACAAAGGCGCCGCTGGTGCCCTGCAAACGGCGTGCTGCTTTCAGCTGCGCTATGATGCCCTGACTGAGTAACAGGCATAATAAATCAACTGCTGGAAGAGAGATGGAGTGAGAGAGGGTTTGAGGTTGGGGGGTGGGGCTGTGGGCATGGATGTGAGATGCAGTTTCTTGAGGAAGATGGAGGTGGGATTGGGAGGTGGAGGTGTGCGTGGAGAAGGAAGAGAAACGAGGAAAACACAAGAGGAAAGGCCTTTTTTGTTCCATTTTAAATTTTGCTTGATTTTCTTTCATGTTTGCTTTCTACACAGCGCTTCCTGGACGGCTTTTAGCTCAACACTGCTTGGAAATTGTGCATAGAATAGTGGTGTCAGAATCCTGTGGGGGAGCTGTCTTTAATGTCATCACTATGCAATATAAATCAGCCCTGTTCTGTTTGAGTGAGCACGGACAGGAAGCACTGCTATATTTAGGAAGGTAGGTTCTCTCCCATGATTAAACACAGAGCACAACAATTAACATTTTAAAGCATCTCCATAGAGAAGCATGCGCGTTGTCCTTAGCGCAGCACATATGGCACAGTCTCTATTCTACCCTGCTTTCCGATGCCAGTGTTGTTTACTGCATATCTTAAGAGTTTGACACAGTTAGGATGGAACACGAGCTTAAGGTTCGGGGATAATCCCTCAGAGAGAAAGAATAAAAAAAGAAAGGGTACAATTATGAGAAAATGATGAAAAACTGAGTAACATTCTGTAGAAAAGCAGTGTTTCGACTATGTTTCAACATAGGTAAAATGCTAAAAAGCAGACTTCAATCAAGTGATGACTAGAATGCCTCCAATAATAAGAAAAAAAGCCTTGGCATTGCCTGATCCAACAACGATTGCGTGTTGTTGCCCTCGAACAATCTAAAAAAATAAGACAGATATTCCAAAAAAGGCAGGCAAATGGAGGTCTGTGCAGATTCAGTGTCTGCCTAGATCCAACACAATTAGCCTCTGATGCTCGCTGTAACAGCGCCACAACTCCAGAGAAATGAAGGTGGGCAGAAGAGAAGCTGATGTGCCATCTCATATTTCATGTGTGAGAATGAGACCTGAGGTAGAATCTGTCTTTTTGTTCTCTTCCAGGCAGAGAGCCCACTATTCCCACTTGAGTCCACCTCTATCCTGCTGTACATGTTGCAGAACCTGCTCAGATGTTGCAGATGCCGAGATTCCTCTGATTCACACCCAAGTCTCTATCAACATATGCACATAGAAAAGGATTGTTAAGTATTCAGAACCTGCCAACCTGTATGCACGGTGCATAGCAGGTACACATTTTGACATCAAAGTACGCTGGTATGATTTGTCACTCTAAACTATGTAAAAAGCTGGTGACACTTGTGAGGTCAACCGTGCATGTGCAGTACTTAATTCTATCAGGAAGAAGGAGCATTGCCTAGCCTGTTGAAAAGCAAGAGAGAGTTCGACCAATCATAGTGCTGGATTAATTCCCTCTGCCTTCATGTAAATATCAAGTGGGGATGATCATGATTGACAAAAGTATAATGTAATTTCATCATGTTGCACATCAACAGCAACTATATATAAATATTATTCCTTGCAACTTCCCTCCTAACCTTGGCTGGCTGGTTCCTCAAGTGAGGATGGCTCTTTTAACTCATCTGCAAAGGTAAAACAGACTTGGGCTGGATGTGGAAAACTGAAACCGTTGATTGAGTTAAGATAGAGCTGACTAGCTTGCTTGGGCATTTAAGTTGGCAAACATGTCATTGTTCTGTATTAATAATTATTATTGCAGCCAAACCCATAACCATAATGAAAAGAGCACATCATGGCGCGATGAAAAAAACAAGTGTATGTGCCGCAGAAATAACATTATTTAGAAATTTAACAGGAGGAGTGTGTGTGTGTGTGTGTGTGTGTGTGTGTGTGTGTGTGTGTGTGTGTGTGTGTGTGCGTGTGTGTGTGTGTGTGTGCGTGTGTGCGTGTGTGCGTGTGTGTGTGTGTGTGTGTGTGTATGCATACATGCATGTTGGCACTGTGTAGTCTAAAACTTAGCCTACTCCTGTGAAATTTCAAGGAAAGGAGACACCCCACTGCAAATAAAGTACAAACATGTAAATATGGATGTAACTTCTTTCAAAAGTTTTAACAGCCATGTTCATATTCAGCCTGTATTGGTCACCATACCATTAAGTAATTTCCTACCTATAATGAGAAAAGTTGTAACCAGCTCTAAAATATAGCCAAAGTAGTCTGGTTATGTTTTTACAACAACATTGTCATCAACTTTTCAAATTTGCTGAAAATCATACTTTCAAAACTGCAAATTTATTTAGTTAGATTTTTGTGGAGGTGTAAACATTAGACACTATATAATTGCAGCAGTAGTGGTGGGTTAGTGCATAGCCTATTTGAAATAGTGTTCCTTGCTATGGAAATCTATGTTTAGGCAGGTGAAATACAAATGGACAAACACACATAAATGACCAACTAACAGTATCGGCATCTCAGATATTTTTGTAAACAATCCATTATAGGTATCAATAATTTTCATATCAGTGCATTCACTTTTGTGTCCGTGTGACTGCTGCATGGACATACTGTAATGCATATGTATGTAAATTACATACAATAATTCATTGTGCGAACAGCAGTGATTTGCATGTGATGCATCTAGGTTGCGTAAGTGGTTCTCAACAAGTCGGCATTTCTGAATACTGTATGTTCACAGCAGTTGAAATAAATCAGTTACATAGGCACTTCACCAAGCCAGTCATATTTTTACAGGACTTGTCACTTGAAGTAGAGTTTGGGATTGAAACATGTTACTAGAGAGTTAGGTATGAAAAATCCTCAATTGCTTCCCAGGCACTATAAAGTGGCACCTCCACCATGCTGTATGGCTGTCAATACTGGCAGTTAGTTCATATACAAGAACACACAGGCACTTCCATTTGTCTGAGAAGTCCACACACACACACTTATGTGAATGCTCTCCAATCACATCATATCGTATCAAACACAAACGTAAAGTACATGCCTGGGCTCCCAGTCAACCCTGTCCATGGGTTCATGTTGCCTCACTATAGGGTGAGCAGTGCTGAAGATGGTGGGCAGGACATTTTCTTTTATTGGCCTGCCAAGAAATGTCATTGTACAATCAGTATCAATCGGAGCGCTGCTGTTGTAACACATTGTGGTGTATTGTAGCGTGACTGCCAACGCCATAGAGTGCATTACCCTCATCCCTCGCTGTTGAAAACATCAAGACCAGACGGGCACATAAAAGAACACCAGCAGGTATATTTCATTATTTCCCGGAGAATTTACTGCATATGATGTAGCAGGGTGCACTACTGCAATCACAAAAGACATACAAATTCCATCTTTGTCAGTAAGTGTGCAGAGTAAAATATCACATGTGCAGTAACAAGCTATGGTATGTCACAGTAAACTTGTTATATTTTACAAGGTGAATTCTGTTGCTGTTATGCACATGCATCTATGGATTGTATTGAGGTAGACTATATAACAATCTTAAATGGCCTCTTTGGACTTTGGCAAAACTGCCTTTTCATATTGGAATAATCTACAAAACCAGCTTAAATTGTTGTATCATTCAAACAATGCCTCACAAGGAATGGGATTATATTAAAGTTAGAGTAGGACTTTCATGTCCCCCTTCTGGTAGTGAGAGTAATTACAAAAACACTTACTCCTTTGCTACTGTTGCTGTAAAACGGTGGATATATTGTTTTGAGCGTCACACAATCCCTGTAAAATGACTCAGAATTTGATCCAGTCAGTTAACATTTGGAAAGTCTAGAATAGCCACACAATTAAAACAGCAGAGCTAACTGGAAGCTAGCCAGTTTGGCAAGGGAAAGTCTGCATCCATCCGACCAGCATAGGAATGTCAACCCCAACACAGAGGATTTTATCAGGCGGTGATTGGCTTAACCAGCATTGTGTGAACTCATTTGGCAAGGGCTTGAATGTAATGGACGTTCATTTATATGTAAAAATTCTGCACTGTAGGTTTAAGTAGACAAGGATAGTTTTTTAAATAACGCTTTTTTAAAACCATTTTATTGTGCTACGTGTTGCTCTTACACTAACTTTTAGCCACTTTGGCCAGGTCTTTTCTTAGTAAAACAGATCATGTGACACCTTGTAAATTACAGAATTTGAGCAACAACAGAATTCTACAGCCAGGCTAGCAGCTCTGAGGCTGTACTAGTGGTGTTTTGAGCTAAATTTAAAATGCTCACAATGCATGCTGTTGTTTAGCATTCATACATGTTTACAATGCTCCCCATCTTAGATGTATAGATACATTAGATACATTTGTTACTTAACACTAATCACAGTACTAGCACAGCTTAGACTGACGGGACTGTCACTATAAACCAAATACCAACCACACTGTGACGCTAGAAGACTAAAGTTGGTCCTGGATCACTGAGGTCCACAGGCTATATTATCTTGGGCTCATGAATGTTTGTACCAAATGTCATGGTAATCAATTTAATAGTGTTTGAGATATCTCAGTCTGAACCAAAGTGGTGGACTGACAAACTAACACCTTTGGTCATGCCGCCAGCACGGCTTAAAATAAATCATGTGGTTTGCTAGTACGTTTTCAAATGACATTTCCACTATTTCTCCCATCTGATGAAGACACACTACTTAATCTACATTTGCTCACATCACAGTTCTCCAGGGCAGTTGAAATAGAAAGGGGAGCTTGTGGGGAGGTGGAAAAAAGAGAAAAAAAATCAAAAGGATCAGATCAGTACTAATCTCATTGCCATTTAGACCAAAATTGATTTCCATAGGATGGAACCCCGGCCACAGGATCTGCTCAGTCTCATCGTCCAGAGCCCATAGCCCTATTCAATAGGAGCTAAAGGCCATCCTGGTGTTTATAAGGGAGGTAATTAGCTTAGTGTCTCACCATTCTAAGTAGCAGCCCCTCCAAATCAATCCAGTCACTGTGACCCACTCTACAGGGTCACCAGCCTCTGTTACTGACGGAGCAGGGGAAGTAGTACTTTGTTGCGTCCTATCAATGAACAAATGGTTGCACTTGAACTGTTTTTTTTTTTTTCCATTTGTAAGAGCTGTGACCAAAACCATTTCTTTAAAAGTAGAAATGGGTGGGAGCTGAGTTCATTTTTATCTTTAAAATTTTATAGATGGACATATACAAATGGATGGATGAGTTGTGAGACAATTAGCAAAGAACGCCATAGGCAGAAACAGGCAGTATCCATAATTGAAATATTTATTGTCCATCTTATTTGAGTGTCCAAATTTGCAGTGTGTAAATATTATCCATTACACACTCCTTCAAAGAGTCCAGAATGGAACAAAAAAAGTAGTGTCCATTGTATACTTTCTGCCAACAATCCCACATGGCAGTGAACTGTATTATATCCAAAAAATGACTGTAGTGTGACCTTACAGCTGAAAGTGATGATTGATTAATGTCCATATTTTAAATTTACTGCTTGCGACTGAATAAGCTATTGAGTGTCTTTTCTATAGGAAGTAGTGAATGAGTAAATGCTGGTGTGATTTCAACACAGCCTCAGGAGGAAATTGTTTTTTGAAAATAACAGTCTGAGCCTCTATTATACATGGAAGCCATGGCAACAGTGATAATGGTGGGAATGACATCTGAAAAAATTATAATTATCTTATATCTTTTGATTGCTTTAAACTTTCTGTTAAGCTTCATGTGTTTGTGGAGGCAAACTGAACTGAGTGCCTGTGAGAGAAATCTTTGGCAGTCTAAGTAAATAAATAGCATCATTAAACCAACAACTATATCGCCCATCCATCCTAAACAAAAGCTTTTTCTGGTGCGAAGGACTAACAACAAACTGACATGCACACCCTCTTTGTACTCATGTTAAACTCTGTAGCCTGAAATATGAGAAAAGGGCAGACACATTGATACGGAAACTGATAAATAGGTAAAGCACAAACTGTACAGGGTGTTCACAGACTAAGGGTATCAACAGACAGAGCGAAACCACAAGAGAAAAAAGAAAAATTGAGGCGCTAAGAGCTGAAAGGTCCTCCAATCTTACCGGTAGCTTGCTGTACTGTAAATATGTCCCACTTGGTGGGAATCAGTGTAAAAGGCAGCTAGCAGCTGGTGCTTAGCAGGGTCCTGCTGGCCCAAGCCCACAGCCGCCCCGGCTCACTGATGAAGACAGATGGATTGGGCCACATCCCCGACGCAGGAAACCCCCCCCCCCCGAGCCGGCAGATTAGAGCCAAGCTTCCTATGGAGCCCGATAGCCCGCTGAGGGAGAGAGTGCAGACTGGGCAGAGAACTAATGCTCTGTACACCGGCGCCTCTTCACATGAACTTTTGAACCAAGAGATGATTTGAAATGAGGTTGGCTGCATGTCAATGGATAAGTGAAATGTGCACAGAGGAAATGCAAACAGCAGGAATTTTAGAAAGTGTGAAAAGTTATCGGCAGGTAAATAAACAGCGTCCCATGTATCCAACTCATTTTAGTCGGAGATTGATCATTAATGCTTGAATGGATGATTTTTCATGCCAAGGTTACTTTCAAGAGCACATTACAGGCTCCAGTAAACTAATGCTGTTGCCCAATAAAACCCTGGCGCTATGTTTACACACAACTTCCAAGTAAAGCTGTGCATAAAGGTCATGTTGGGTGTGTTGTTCCTCATAATGCTCAAACTAAACCAGCAGCCTTTTTATTTTTTCTTTCTCTAAAAACCCTTGCTTTTACATCATGGATGGATGAAATCCAAACATAGAAAGTCAGCTATTAAGGCTACAATTTACAAATGGTGAAAGAAATGTTTTGATGCAGTCTTGCTGTGTTAGAGAATGTCTCCTCTGCTGCTTAACACAGAAAAGTCATACTTTATATAACACATTGCGTGTATTATTTATTTTGGAGTAAACAAATGGAAATCATTAAATAAGCCACCCACTAAACAATAAATGAGCCAATTAAAAAGTATAAGTGGGAAGTTTTCTTATTTATAAAGATGCTATACGACCCGATGTTTCCCTTGGGATTATTGTCCAGGAGCTGTATGCTCAGGGAAATCCAATTTGTTTTTTTCTCTGTAGGATCCTAATGTTGAACTAAAATACCACCTCTCTGAGATAGCCTCATGTTAATCTGTGTTAAGGTTCACGATATAAGTAGCTTATATTGCTGGCACTCTGACAACCCACGCAGCTCATTATTTTTAAATACTTTTTTTTTTTGTTCGTTTCTGGCTTCTCTGCTACCACTGCTCTGTGTCAACAACAGTTTGCTCAGCCTGCTGCTAATGTTTAATGCAACTGATGTTGAGCCGCGGGCCTTGAAAATGTCACACACAACTATGCAAAAATCATACAAGGCAAGCCAGCCAATATAGTGCACCACTTTACTAGGCTCTTCACAAAATTAAAGTCACAACACTTGAGTAAAATCGGTTTGTGACAGCACAAAACACACACATTTTTTCTAATTTCACATCCACCATGCCATGCGCATTGAAGCAACATGGCGATGTGAGCGGTCAGTGCTGGATCTCTGATCATAAGACCAGTGAACCATGAGAAAGCAATACCGTTTGAGATGAAATGCATGGGGGGAAAAAAATGTATTACAATAAAGGACCACAGACATAATATCTGTATATTTCAGCTTTCAGACACAATGTGTACAAACATGTCTTAGTCTACAAAAAACAACTCTTATGCAGAGACCGTCTGTGAGGGACCGAGCTGGTCTGAACCACAGCGGTCTTTGGAGGCTAGTTTATTGATTGGTAAAGCCCCTGCTAGTGTGTTACAGTTGGCTCAGGCACACCTCTCACTGACTTGGTGTGATGAGAGCATAATTAAGATTGCAGCACATTAACAGATGGCTGCAGTATCACACAGAGCGAATGAGAGAGAAGATGTCTGGTGTGAAAATGATTGCATACCAGAGTGTGCAGTACACTTCAGATGCTAACTGTAGTTCTCTGACTCAGTGTATGGGTGCCGTGGTTTCTTTTTTAAAATAGTTTTACTACTATCGAAACATCATGTATTTGTTTTGTAGACCTAAAATTTACCACAACAACAACAAAAATGGTTCAAGATTAAAATTAATTAAATTTCCGGGAACTTTATTGAACAAGATGACCTAAATGGCACATCTAATCATTGTGTTTACTTCTGTTTTCCATTTTTATCCGAGCTTTCATTATCCCTGCCTTTTGTTTAGTTGTGCCCCGTACAAACGGGATAAAAACTTTATAGACGAGAGGAACCTCAGGGAGCAGATGAGAAAACAGTAGTCATGATTCAAGCCACATACAATTTGATGACATGACCAGAAAAATCAATAGGAATTCATTGTGAGAAACCCCCCCCACCCACCCACCCCCACCCCAGAGGTTCACTGCCAGAACAAAAGAACAATTCTGTGGTGTCTAAGTGAAGCGGCAATAGCCCACAAAACTCATTCCCCTGCAGGAATCAAACCATGCGTACTCAAGCAGTGCATTATCCTTCCCGTGGCTTACCCCTTGCCACAAGCCCCTGCCCCCCTCCTCCTGCTTCATCACATTCTTGGGCTTCTGACAGTGTTTTCTTTTGAAACACCATTTACAATTTGAGGGCAGTCAAAAACAAGCCGCACAATGAAAAGTTTGCAGAAATCCACAGAAACAAAATACTTTCTGCTGCTCTTTTGGCAGCTAGTTAGCTGCATTTGTTGAACTCTGCAGAGAAGTCATAACCAAATTCAAGGAGATACCAGCAGCTACTGTAAACTCTCCTGCCAAGCTTTGATTTGAGGGTCTGCATACTACACAAAGCACTGTTGGATATTAGTATATATAAATGTTGAATGTTACATACACCAACATATCTTCTAGATATATCTACCAGAAGATGTGTTTTTTCCATGTACAGTGATGGTTTCTACAAAGTATACTGAAAAGTCTGTTCTGAAATCTGACACCTCTAGACCCTGTTGCCACTCAAAACCTCTTGCTGCAATTTCTAAAATTATTTTGTATTCCCCTGTGATTCCTTCTCCCACAGCTTCTTTACTTATCTCTGACTCAAATTCCACTACTGTTCACTATGTTCATCTGCGGGGTGGAAAATGTTCTTTAAAACTCCCAAATATTAGGCTAATGCCGCATTCATGTCATATCCTTACATGTTCCTGTATAGTTGGCTCTTTTTTTTTTTAGGGGCATATTGTTTCTCCAATATGTATTTTAGCTGTGGGGGACATTGCAATCAAGTAGTCGAACAGAAGCACAATCATGTGTAATAGTCTCGATTATGTCACTCTCCATTCATGGCAGATATCCCTTAAGCTTATTAAATTGTACTCTTTCTCTCAAGACGCTCCAGCCTGAAGTACTCCACTCTGCAGTGGTGGAGGTTTACTTACCTACTGCACCCTGAGCTGCTTTTTAACTCAACAGAAAACCCTTATGGGGGACAATGCTTAAAAATCTCACCTGACCTTATGTTTATTCATGTGTGTAGGAGAAACAAGAAAGGCCAATTCACAACCGAACTAGCCAGGCAGAACTAAGGCGATCACCCAGGAGAGCGGAGACAGAGAGGGCCTAACATTTAATTTAATGCGTACCCCACAGAGAGTGAGGGCGGGTGACGGCTAGGTTAGATAAGGGCAAAAGAGTACCTTTTAACATGGCTGGCCTGATGCGAGTCTTGATGCAGCTGCCCTCTGGTCCGGCGACGCAGAGGACTGGAGTGGAAGCCAGGACTGAGGACCTTTGGCAGGCACGAGAGCTTGGTAAACAGGGTCCCCATTTGTGTGACCTTAAGAGGATGACTCACTGGGAATGATAGGGACATATGATAATGACAAAATTGCAGCAGTATCTTAGAGGCAAAAGGGACTGCATACATTTTTTTTAATGAAATGCTTTCGGTAGTATTTATGTCATTTATGTTGATTAAATGAAACACACTAAAAAAAAAAAAAAATGACACAGGTTCCACGAAATTGATTTAGGTTAGTTAAAAGCAGAATTGTTAATGTCATCTAACATAATTAACTTGTTTTACAGTAACACAATGGTTGTGAATTGAGCCAACCTAAAAAAAAAACTTCTAATCCACAAGAGATATTTAAGCTTACCCAAGGTCAATTATGTTATATGGACTTAAAGAATGTGTACAGACTACATATTTTACATTTGTTGTTTGACCATGTATCCTATTTGTAGTAAAATTATATATTTAAGTTCGATTAATTAAAACATTACATTTTCATTCAATGTATTTATTACTAATTAGTTAGACATAATTCGACTTTGTCAACAGGTTCCCCACAAATGAATTTGCTACGCCCAACTTATTGTTCTTATTTCCTTTATTCTCAACACAGCACTGAACATTTTGGTGCAGTTGGTCCAAAAAAAACAACAATACAGTAACATTTGGTACCGTAAGTGTAACATATAATTAGAGATGCAACTATTAGTCGACTGAAACAAAATAGGACACTTAAGGTTGCTTTATTTTAACTCCTGTAAAGCCCAAATATACAGTTTTTTTTTTAGAAATGACCCGTTTTTACTCGTAAACAAACACGTAACATTCCCTGTGCCTGTTTCACATTAAAAGCCTCCCGCTAGTTTGCTGACGTAAAGCTTTTAATATTAAGCAGTAGCAGGAAGATGGTTTGTATAATAAGTACTTTAGCGGCTCTGAAATGGATAGTTTAAAGTACAGACAGGCACACGCACACGGGAGTAAAACGAATAATAATAATAATTCTGGCAAAAGCAATAGGTCCCTCACTGACTGGTCAGTGCTCGGGCCCTAATAAAACCATTGGTTAAAAAAGCAGCCTATTTAGAGCTTAACTTTCTCTGTGGTCACCAGCACCAATTGACATTTACACACCTACTATGGTATGGTTTCACAGTGGTAAAATATGCCTAAGGATTGGTGGGGCTAGGCGGGATAAAAGCAGACAGACCTGGGTATGCTGCTCTTTTAAAACTTCACAAGCAGGCCACAATAAAGAACACGTCTTGTATCACAAACCCACAATGCAATCATGCTTATCATGAAAATACTAGAATAATAGGTATAGGTGAAAAGAAATATCCTCTTACCTTTTGTAACGCAAACAAAACAGCAACTTTGCCGCCAAAATTAATTGCAGGAGGCTCTGGAGGTCAAGTGGCATTACGCATGTGCAGTCTCGCTCACCTTAATCATCTTCTTCTTTGCGATTTATAACAGCTAACATTTTATTACTGCCACCTTCTGGATGTAAGAAGTATCTCAGTCCTAATTCATTTGACATAAATGTTTTATGTTGAAACGACACAATAATATTTTGTAAAGATAATGACAGACAAAATCACATTGACTTTATTAGAAAAAAAAACAAATACATGTATTTTAAGTAAACTGAAAATAAAAAAAATTATATAAAAGTGCACAACCCCCCTTGTTCATTTTTTTGAGTGCACTGCTTGATAAAAACATTTCTCTAAAAATAAAAAGACGCAGTTAGCGTCAGAAATACTACCTTCAGGTTTGGTAAATCACAATGCGCATGCTAAATAACATATTAGCATTTTCTCCTCTCTGTATTTTGCGCACTGGGGTTGAAACGCCCCATATTACATATTCATTATGGCAAACGTACTAAATGGACAGCGCGTACTATCTTGCACAGTTGAAAGACGCAAACTTCAGCGCGCTGTTAGTAGATCAGCTTGCACATTTTTTGCGGGTGATGTCAAGTTTGCACACGTTTCTACGCACGCAAACCTTTAGTAAATCAGGCCCATAGTGTGGTGTGATATGTGTCTAAAGTTGGAGTGCACACTGTACTCCACTGATTCATGGTATAATAACAAAACTTTTTTTGACCTTGAATCTGAGATGAACGTATAGTAGTAGCCTGCAGCTACTTGGTGATGTGCAAAGGTTTTTTTTATTTTCAAAATCCCAATTTTCAAACAACTTTTAACCTTAAAGCTTACAGAGACTTGAGCTTGTACTGTTCTTCAGGGTTTACACATTGTTCAAAGCATACTGAAGACTGCAATTTGAAAGCTTTAATCCAACAACAGAGGCAGACAAAAATATGAAAAGGCAATTTTTTTGTTGCATTAAAAATTATTTACATGCGGATAACAAGAGTTTGGTGACATCATTAGGTCTAAAACATGAAATGTAAATGTCTTCAATCAGCTCAGTATTTGTTTCATGCTGAGGAATGTTGGGGTGACAGAATTACCATCAATGGTAGGTACATGATTAACAAGTTATATTATTAGTTTGACTCCAGATTCATTAGAAACCATAGTGGAAGAAAGAACCATGTCCAGAGATCAAACTATTCCTCAATTGGAAATGTTTTGTTTTGTGTTTGCCTGTTTTCTGACACACAGCACAGTATGGTTTCTATTTTTGACAGTCATTTTGATTGGTTTTGTTTCTATTGTTCCTACAATTGTTAATTGTTATGATTTCTTTTGATGTCTTTTGTCTGTTATAATGGTTTTGTGTTAAGGTGCATCATTTATTGTCTAAACAAAGAGCTGAATTATTTATGTACCCCCATGAAGTACTTCTTTTTTTCCAGAAGATATTGACTTTACCACAAAGTGCGATAACAGATGAATGTTTTTAACAGTCAAGACATTTTCCTCCATCTTGTTAGCACAAAGGTTGAACCCTGCCCTACACCCTCCTGCAGCAGCTTTAGAAAACTACTGCACAAATCTGCACACATACACACAGTATCTCTCTTCCAAGAACACACACACATACACACACATACCTGCATTTCCCTGATCTCTTTTTATCTTGTACTCCTTTTCAGCATTCAAAGCATTTGAAAATTTTGAAACTAACAGTCAACTCCCTGTTCAGCTGAGGCAACAGTCCTCCTCTGAGGACGGCACAAGTCAAAAAATTAAACTTCACTCATCGTGCCATTAAAAACAACCTGCAGTATTTGAAGCTGTCAGGTGAAAATCCCCCATAAGCTGCTGAACACAACAGAGCAGATATAGGAGTGGAGCAGAAAGATAAAACACGCCATCTATTCTTATGAGTTTCCCTTTGAAACTTCTTCAGTGTGCCTCTGAGATGGAGGTTCTTTGCTCCCTACAGAGCTGCTCCAGCTTCTCCTCTCCCTGGAGAGATTTGCAGAGCGAGACAAACACCTTGGGTTTCTCTGCGGCTGTGTGTTCTCCAAAATTTGCCTGAGGCAACTTTAAATTAATACCTAGCACTGCCCATCCCCTGATAATTATATATCATTACCCATGAATGCTGTAAACGGAGGATGTTTAGTGCTTGTATAATAGGACTAAACTGTTCTGAAAAAACCTTGTGCTGGATGTAATGAATGCTGCGTCTTTTAGAAATGTGTCGAGCATCTTCACAATTACAGGGAGCTCTGCAAGTTCATAATATTTACATGCTGTTACAGCTGCGTGGCTGCCAGCTATGTTTCCTTTTGTTGCAAGGAAACTATTTGTGCCCACAAATGCAAAATGTCAATGTCTGGGATCAGCAGAAATTTGTTGCCTGCTTAGCTCTCTACTGTCCTTTAACCAGGCTTTGTTCCCCGCTACTACAAGCAGCATACAACTCTTCTCTCAATAGCGGGCAGATTGACAAGCCTATGGAGGTTTGTAACCGACAACAATTCTCCCAGGCACGCTGAATGGCGGTGGCATGTCTCTCCTGTCACCGCAGTATGCACCCTCTGTTGCAAGGAGACTCTGCGATTAGTAAGGGATTCATTCTTGACATGATAATTGCTGTCAAATTACAGCCGACCACCAACAATTATGATGAGTGCTGACAGGTGAAGTGTGCTCGTCCCCCAATCACCGTTCTTGCACACAAGAGGTATGTTTATAGGGAATATAATATGTAGTTAGGGAATACACACAATTTGCACACACAATTCGCATTTGTTCAAGGTCCTGTGGTCAAGCAGCACAGTTCCATCAACACATAACTGTTGTGCTGATTATAGAGCGAGAGCAGTCTCCAGTTCAACTGTGGCGGTGGGGTAATTAGATGCTTTGTGATGAACAGGGAACTTGCTTCCCTGTGTGAATGTGTCTTCTGTTACCACACACCAGTAACTCATCCACTGCCTCTGAACCGCATGTGCCAGAGGGAGATTTCTCCAAGCTTTGCCACTTTGCTCGGCTGGATGTTCAATCATGTATAATTCAGGGAGAGGAGCAGATTAGCGAGTGAGCTAATTACAACTTTATGGAGAATAGAATTCCACGTCAATCTGGTTGCCACAAACTAAAATAGGATATTAATTTGAACTTTTAAGAATAATTTCCCCAGCTCATCTGGTCATGATTGTTTCTATGAAGACGTAATTTGGTAATTTCATGTATTGGTAGGACTGCTTCAAGTGCAGCAAAACACATTGACTAAGCAAATTTAGCAGTCCAACATATACAATTATAAGTTATACTAGTTATACTTGTGTCAATTTATAGGTTAATTTGTGCACAACTTTCACCTTTTTTGATCATCTTTCATCCTTAAGGTGTACCTAACTAAACCTGTAAGCAAATATGTTGATATAATTGAACACATCCTTGGGTTCTTTTCAATTTTCATGTGTCACATTCATCACCATGGGCCTCCTCAAATACTCAAACACATCAGCAATCTCCTTAAATGGAATTATCAGTTCACATAATGTTCGCCAATCATATTAAGTGACTATGAATCCTGTTAGTGTGGTGAAGATGTAGATTACTTTGTGGCTCATGAAGTGACCCTCTATATATTTTCTCCTAAAGTAAGTGGTTTCAGTGCTTCAGATCCCAAACCAAAAAAAGAGATGTGTCCAATTAGTAGAGTTCTAAGAACACTAAGAACCACATGATCCCAAACTGGCTTCCCACCCTCAAACAAGATCAACCCATTAAAGTTTGTTGGAACACACAAGACATCGCTGGATCTCTGCGTTGGTGGGTGAATGGTTTTCTTCTGTGAAACTTCAACACACCATGGAGGAAGACAAGCTTACAGTGAGTCTAATGAACAGAAATGTATTGATCAATCCATTCGTATTACATAGGGTAGTTTATTGAACTTGTAAATGTGTTAGGTGTCATTATGCATGACCTTTGTTTTCCTACACTCACAAAACCATAAAAGTTTGAACATTTATAATAATAATTTGCTGCTTCAACATTACATTCAAAGCTGTAAATTGTTATAGCTACATTTTGTTAAAAACACCATATTTACATTAATTGTAATACACAAATTTTATATTTGGCATACTTACATTAATCTCATCATATAATTTACAGGTTCTCAAGTACTGATTAATGTGAATATTTAATCTCAAAAATTCACAACAAATCAAAGAGTAAATTAACCATACAAAAATGAAACATACAAACAATACTAAAGCTACCCCCCCCCCCCCCCCCCCCCCAACCACCCCATCTCAAAAAATGTTTCACTGAATTTAAGATTGATGATTATTTTTATGCTAAGATGTCCTCTATTTTACAAAAACAGTGTGCAATCTGTCTGCCACAGAATGCTTACCTTCACTGCAGCAATGCAATGTGGTTGAACTGGGCGACTTTTTACAGTGCCATCAACTCACGTCTATCTCTTTCAAACAGAAAGTAAATCTCGGCTGTACACATATTTGACTGTGATTAGTTCGTAAATATTTCTCTAATTGAGTGTCATTCCTCACGTGTTTTAAGGTCACTGCTGACAGTGAAGTTCATGTTTCAATTACTGCTTTGTCAAATAGAGAATACATGATAACAGTACATGTCATATTACAGATGATAAAACTTTGTTTGTGCTTGTCTAGAGTTACATCTGATCAGTAGATTATAGTTAAATTTTTGGGTGTCAACTTAAAAACACTTAAAAAAATTCTTCCTTCAAATCTCTTAAAAATGTCTTTTCAGATGAGCATTTCCAAAGTTTCTTGGTTCCAGGTCCCAAAAAATTCCAGGTCTTTACAGCACATTGTACATTTTCCTTTGGCACAATACTTTGTAACTTCCCCCCCACCCCCAACCTAAAGATCTGTTGTCTTGTACATCATGCAGGAGGAATAGGGTGTGTTCACATAAATGGGCATGGTCAATGGCAAACTTCAAGCTCTGAGCAAAGCATGCAATTGTACCTACATATGCCTTTGTGTTTGGTCCAAGGTTAATGATGTCATTACTGTGGTGGTAAGTCTTCACTTGTGTGAAAGGTAAGAGGCTGATTTTAATACCCTTGAGAAAGCGTGGCAGTAGAGTTTGTTAAGGTGGCAATAACTCAAAATGACAAAATGTCATTACTGTGCCGATGTTTACCACATTTTTTATCTAAAGTAAAAATGTCACAGTACTGTACTATCTGTACTGTAGTAAATAGTACAATCGGGCTTAAAATGCAGGTGTTACAGCAGCTTATGAGTGTGGAAATATGATGGTAATGCATTTCAAATTCAAAGTGACTTTGTTGTACCATTGCTCGTGTGGATATGACTATGGGAACACACCCTTGTCTACTACACTTTACTGAAATGCATACTCGAGGCCTCTAGCACCTTTTTTAGCCATACAGTGTACAAATGTACAGAGTTGTTACAAAAGAAAAAAAAACGTGCAAGACTCACGGATAAAAGACTCTGTTTTTCAATACTTAAGGCAAAAACAATTCTCATATATACCAATATACATATATTTGAGTTTATTACATCTATCAAAACTGTGTTTTTTCTAGAGTGTTCTGGTAAACATATGTTGCGACTGACTGTGGAGACCTGTTGTATGTACTAGAGCTAAAAGTGCGGAATGACTAAGTCAAAGTCAATGCAATGCCCTCTAGTAAATACAAAAAGAAACTTTCATTATTTGACAGTGTCTTCAGTTTTGTGACTGCCTGTCAATCTATAGGCCTGTGTCTTTTATTGGAGTGTAGATCAGGAATGCCAAGCTGAAGATCACAAAAAAAAACAAGTGAGTGCCCAGTAGAAAAGTGCAAAATACGCCAGTGTGTTTCTTCCACCTCCTGCCACGAGCCTCAGCCCTCGACCCAAACCAGCACCTATAGCTGGGACACCTTCCTCGGCAGAGGTCTTGGTCTGGGGACTCGAGGGTCGGAGGTTCCATCCAGCTTCATGCTTCCTGTGCGGAGCTGGTGAGGCTTGGGTGGCAGGGCTGGGGGGTCCGTCTGTGGGGGGATGGAGAGACTGTGGGGCAGCGGCACAGGCCTGCGAGGGTTGTTCCTCTCGTACACGCTATAGGGGGGCGGTGTCTTGTTCTCTCTGCGGATTGGCTCATCTGAGCTGCTGGAGACTGAGTTTGGCAAGGTGGTGGGTGGAGGCAGCGGGTGGGTTGGGTGGTCGCCTGTAGGTAACTCGGTGCCCGATGCCTCTGACACACTGCAGCGACTGAGGGAGGAGATGCCACTACTGTAGCTGCCGGAGAGGACAGGGGAGTTGGAGACCAGGCTAGTAGACTGGCACTCGGTGGGCGAAGGGGTGAAAGGTGGCACTGTGGTCTAGAGAGAGAGAAAGAATGACAGGAAATCTAAATCTTTTAGGACTTTTTAAAAAAATGTTCATTACATAGAATAGTGGTTCACAACATTTTTGGTTAATGAAACCTTAATTTAGAGCTTAAACAATTCAAAGTAAGCCGATTATATTGCAGTTGAATTTTGTTTTGAATGTTGGACAGAAAACGCTAACAATTTGAAGATATCACTTCAGGCTCTGGAAAAATCTGATGGGTCTTTTTTCTTTTCTTTGACTACACAATTAATCAATTAAGTAAGAAAATACTTTTTAGATTAAGTGATAATTAAAACAATAATTTGCAACAGCCCTTGAAGCAGTTTCTATCCATTAATTCAACAAAAGACGGATTTTGCTTATTAAATTGTTTCAAGTGAAGGATTGAAGCAGAATTTCACCAAAAAAGCAAACATTTGAGTAAAGTCAGAAAAATAAACAACTTTACATAACAGACCCTTTTTCTGTAAAGAATGAAAATAAAGCATTGTATAGTTTAGGTACATTTACTTTAGATTGTATTTTGACACTTTCAAAAGCAGTAAATACATCACATAGTCTGGCATGATTTCACAATATTTTGTGCTACCATATTGTATGCGTTCCCTATTCTGCTCTGCTCCAACACGTGTGCTGACACAGCCATACAGCAACAATAAATACTAAGAAGAGTCAGTGAACAGATTGAGAGGGCAGGTTTTTCCACTCCATCAACTGGCCCTGTGCACCGAGATGAAAAAATACAATATGCTGCACTTCCCCACTTCAAAAATCCGATCGCTCATCAAAATGTTTTTCTGAGCAATTACACCATTTTGTTATTATATCTGCAAAAACTTAATTGGATCTAGTGGAGTATACAATTGATCTGTAAGGTTATACTGTTCATGCTACAGGGGGCATGCACAAAAAGGTAGCCATTTGACATGCACCACTAGACAACCCTTTTCACATTTGGGGCCAGCATGATGAAAATCGGTGGATTTAATAAAACTCTGTCAAGCAGCTTAAACTCCTGACCTACTTTTCAACACAGAGGCTACTACTAAATAGCATCTCTACCTCTGGAGATGAGTAACTGCTACCCTGTCAGACTGGCTCCATGTGTTTTGTGCAGGTTGACTACTGTCCTGGGGTTTGTGGTCCGGTAATGGGCCCCTGGCTACACTGACTGACACCTGTGCTCGGCGCGTGTGTGTTCATGTGCCAGACAATGGGACTTTCTGGAGGTCTACTGAGGACCCGTTGCTGGCTGTGCTGTGATGGGCAGCTTGGTGCTTTGCTCCAGGCCTCTTCTAATGCCATAGAGCTCGCAAGGAACGTAGACACAAACACACACACACACACACACACAAACACACACACACAAATGTGATTGACAGAGCATGCTGAGTGCCAAGCTGTCACTCACACTTTGGTTCCAGACTCGCGCTCACTCACTCTCTGTCGCTCTGCGTCACACACACACAAACGCAGACCACACACAAACATTCTTGGTAGTTGTCACATGTAAGAAGACATCACACCCGCAACAAAGCTGGAAGCTTAGCACTATTGCTTGTGACAAGCTCACAAAGAAGATAACAGTTAGCAGGGGACAAGCTTCGATTCACCACAGTTCCAAAACAACTTTTTACCCTCATTAAAAGCTCACTAGACGCTTAGTTAACCTTTGCTGCACCTCTTTTGCTTATGCAGAGTGTTATTAACTACTAAGAAGCTCATTAGCAATAAATCAGAGCTTGGAGACAAAGGCGGAGTAATCAGTTTATCTGTAGATACAAATAAAAACACTTGAGGTCACAGATATTAAAAAGTTGCATAAACACATCTCAGCTGAGAGCTGCTGAAAGGAACAGTCACTTGGAAATTCTAATTCACTGTCAAGTACACGTAGTTAAGCTGAATAAATCCTTCTTGTTTTGCATGTTTTTGGCCAGTAGGCCAGGTGATATCCTCCCACAGTGGACAACAGTTGGCATCTACCAGGTGTACATTTAGCTCACACGATAGATGCCCTCCAGCTAGTCCTGTTTTGGGACATCCAAGTCATAAAACTACAAAATCAGCAGCTTTGGAGCAGTTAGCAGCTTCAGTGAGCAGTAATGCAAAGCTCCCCAGTCTTGAGTTGACACAGAGAAGGATAAAAACCCTGGAGCTCGCCGGTAAGCAGTACAGGATAAAAGCCTGAGGCTGTCACTAAGCGAGGTCAGGCTGTCTCGGGCAAAGAAAGAGAAACTAAAAAAAGCCCAAGACTCCTACCGGTGAACAAACGGACAGAGGGAGTGAATGACACAGACGGAACTAACCTTTTGCGGCGATCTGGACGTGGGGGCAGGGGACTGCGACCTCATGTTTTTAGCTGAGGAGCCTGCTGACAGCCAGATGAAAGAAATGTGAGAGAGAGAGAGAGAGAGAGAGGGAGAAGAAAGGAGAGCAAATTCAAATTAGTGGACTTGTTTCTTCTATTCACCAGGATGACACAGCATGAGTCATGCAAACATACACACATAGAGCTGAGGGGGCCAGTGGTTTAAAGCATCAAATATGCGGTGATGTTCTGCAGGTTCTTTAGGCTGCCTTAAGCTGCTTTTACATCCAACAGCTGTTAATGCTCTATGCAATGAGGGCAGAACAAGAAGGGGTAAAAAAAACAACAACTCTAAAACAAAAAAGCACTCCATGTGCTTATTACATAGCTGGGCAGTGCAATAACATCAGATAGCAACGGGGAATAAATCAAGTCTGTTGCATCTGTAAATAAGTAAATAACAAAAACTGAGTTTGAGTTTGATGGTGGAGAAAACCATTGTTGAAATGTAATGGTGTGCAAGGGGTGTCTCAAGGGGACTGGGAATTGACTGGAATTTCAATTGAATCTATTACATCTACATACCAGAAAATATCAACATTTCAAGCAGGTTAGTAGAGAAGATTCTTGCATCAGTATGTGTGTGAATGGTATAAACAGCAGAGAGTCAGTAGCTGAGAGCCTCAGGTAGAAAGACACCACAGCAAGAAGAAGGTGTCAAAAGTCGGAGTGGAAGATTAGTACCATTCTTCATTAGAGGATTCACTGTGATCGGCCAGTTTACCTGAGTACGGTGGCCTAGGAGGTACAGGAGGGCATAGCAATTTGCCAACAGATTCAGAGAAGGTTGTAGTGCCCTCTTTAACACTGTCTAGGCTCCAGCTACTGGGTGTGGGTCTCACTTACAGTACACAGAAACATCACAAGTCACTCAACAGGTCATGGATTAACACAGGACAACATGGAGAACATAGTGAAAACTAAATGTGGAATCATGCACATTTTAGATGAATGGTGTAACATACAATGTACATAAGAGTGAGAATGATCAGATCACAGTCATTTATAAATATCACATTGAGGACAGACAAACTGCAATATAGCCGGTTTCACACCAAATATGCAAGTACACATTGTTTGTGCAAGGTTGAATAAGATGCCTTACCGTGTAAAGCATTAGCCTTCCTACACAATTATACAATTACTCCCCCTGTCACTGCTGGATTACTATTGGACGTGTATTGTGGAGGTCACCTTATTAAGGGTCAAAGTTCATATTAGTTGGCTGAAAATAATGGCTGTGGCTCACACAGCAGGTCAGTTTTTAGTTAGTTTAGGTTTTAATCAAGTCTGTAACTAAGAGTTATTTTCATTAGTGATAAGTCTGTTGATCATTTTCTATTGAATATATTATTATTAAGATTCATCGATTATCAAAATAGTTGCAGATTAATTTGCTGTTGAATGACTAACTGATCAATCAACTAATCATTGCAGTTCTGTACCAGTAGTTTGGACCAATCAGCTTCCAAGAATTACAGGCAGCCACAGGCGTGGTTTAGGTACGACAACAGTGAGAAGTGAGAGCCCATGACAGACAGTGATAGACAGATGGCTCATCCAATTACCAGCCAAGTATTTTTTTTTAATGTGCCTGCCCTTTTCCAAACAGTTTCCAAGGACGATTTCTCAGATGGTTCTGTGTAACAAACCATCTGGCGCATCAGGTTAGCAAGTTGGGGCTTGTCTCAGTCTTTGATGTCTGATATGTCCCAGCTGTTTTTGTTGTATCAGTTTTCAGAGGGATTGTAGATTTAGTTCATAAATCTGTTAATCTTTTTCTTCCAACAAACACTGACATCACTGAACATTTCCAGCATAGAGACAACATTGATATGCAACATGTCAGAACAACAGGTCGGTCAGTTTATTTTTCATATCAGTGAGGTAATATTTCCATTAAGTCGTCTCTTACATTATCATGTAGGTTTTATTTGCTGATGTAAATCGTAATACTATTTTGGTTTTCAAAGATGACTTTTAATTAGTTTCAGTCTTGTAGCTGCTGTAGAAAAAAAGAAAAAAGAAAAAAGGTCTACTAACTAATAATCTAGTAACTAAGGTTTAGGTCTAAATTGAATTTTATATTAACAGGACTAAACTGTAAAATATAAATACACGTGTGCATTTTTATGGACTTGCTGACTTTTGTTACTAATATTTGATTGTCCTTTTTTTTCTTTTTTTAGATTTCAGGTCACAGTCAATCAAAATGTTGCTGTTAAGTAGCTACTTCAAGTGAAGGAGCTAGTTCAGTTTCAGTGAAAAAACATTTAAAAGTTTGTTAGCAGTTTGATACACAAATTGGTGCAAAAAGCTGTTTTTCTTTGTTATGTGACAAACTACAGTCTTGTGAGCATCATTTCTTAACAACACTATATTTGGTAACTGGAGTCATAATTAAAAGTTCATGACAGAAAATGTGACAAACTACACTTTCATAAAATCACAGGTTTCGTGTAAATTCTTGCACCTTTGATCACTGTCATATGCAAAAAAAGTTACCATATTGTTGCAGCTCATCTAGCTCTCACTGCATTATTTACAGATCACAAGGAAGCTGTCACATCCTCACTCATCACTCTTTATTTGAAGGTGTCTCTTCCGCATTTATCTCTAATTATTTCACAAACTGTTCTGAATGCTGCTCTGTTTTTTTTTAGCAGTGAGCAACACTAATGAAAGGACATACATTTCATGTTCATTGTATATATATATATATATATATATATATATATATATATATATATATATATATATATATATATATATATATATATATATATATATGTTGTATTTGTTGGAGTTCAGAGAAAAGCAATCAAGGTACTAACTTATTTTAATTACACGTGGGAGGTCAGCTTTCACAGGCATATTGTTCTCAGAAAAAATGCAAGAAATATACATCTTCCCTTGATTATGCTTCACTACATGAATGTCACACACGTCCATCAGCGAAGCAGGAAATGTACCTGCAATTTTATTACTCTTCCACGATGATGAAAAACTGTAAACTAGGCAGTGTGGCTGGTTAGGAATCGAAGGAAAATGGGAGCCCAGCATGTGTGTGTGAATGCATTTGTGTGTGTGTGTGCCCATTCCGACAAGGTAATGCTCTCTGAAGCAGCTGCGTGAAGACAGATGCCTCCAGTCATGCTGTGGTCAAACTGTCACCACACACTGCATGTCGGGACAGATGACCGCCACCCTGGACGTTTGTGTAAGCATCAATGAGAAGTAGAAAAGCTGCCTGTTACTGCTGCAGAGACAACTATTGAATGATGGGAATGAATGCTCTTTTAAGTAACAACAAGGGACACATGAAACAATAAAAACATTTTAAATTTTACACTGTAGAGCCGGTTTAATGAAGTGTGCCTTCCCATGTTGGATTTATTATTCTACTGGAGGGGATTTCCTGAAAGGTGAGAGTGTATTTTGAGGCTTTTTTTATGAGTGTTGAGAGTGTGTGTATAAGTAAAGGATGTGAAATAATATGCTAAAGTAGTAGTATTTTACCTTTGTCTGGTGCTGAGAGGTTGGGGTCACTCCGGGGTAAAGTGTTATCGCCTATCTGATGAGGAGGAGCTCTCTGCACAAAGAACAAGTAGCACAAGTTACTGTCAAATCCAAAAAGCATGGCACAGTGTATCTGAGATAACACAGTGTGTTGTGTGTGTGTGTGTGTTAGTAGGGTTGAGCGTATAACAAAGAACAGCACACAAGCAGAGTCAAAGAGAAAGTGTGTTGAATGTGTGAAAACCTTTTGCTCTAATTACAGTAAATGATACAGCTGATCGATGGTTCTAACAATCACTTTTCCATTAGCAGCTAATAGCTAGTGGCCACTGCTGTCAGGTTGGGGGGAAAAAATTGTCAGGCCTCCCAGCATCTGTTCATCTGCAGACTTAAAACGACTCTTTTGATTCAAACACAACATCAGAGCGAAAGAAAAAAACAGGTGAGTGGTGCCGGCAGCAGCAGCAGCTCCGGCCGTTAGGAGATGAATGGCCATGAAAAGCAAACACATTCTTTTTCTGTTACAGTAGCTTTGTCACCAAGAATAGAGTGTGTGATTGCATTATGTGCTGCCCTTCAGCGAGTGAAGGAACTATGTTGTTCTTGGTGGCTCTTATTATTCTGGCAACATTACTGTAAGCTTGCTTTACTGGAATGATTTTTTATGAGGCGATACTGGACTGTCTGACTTTGGTTCATGAAGGCCAACTTTAATAAAACATCTGCTGCACTTGAAAAACTGCTTTTCTACACTGCATTAAAAATGACTTATGGCATATGACCTCATCCTGGAGGCAATCGGTCCCCCCCAAGTCAAAAGTCATCCATTGAGATATATTGTACAACACGAAGGTGACCTTCTTTTCTGCTCCGATATGCACCTTTAGGGGCCACTGTACTGTTGGATAAATATGCCTGCAAAGAGCAGTGTTCAATTTGTCTTTACACCACAGCCACCTTTTATTGTTTTACTTTTAATGATATCCTCAGTGCTATTTAACATTGTTATGATCCTAAAGATTTATGTTGTGGCTGCAGTTTAAAGTTACTTTTATTTAGAAGGTTTCTGAGTCTCAGCAGCCGCTCTGAGGGAGAGAAGGAGCTGTAACATTATAGTGCCGTAGCTGCTTCTGTTTGCATTTACAGTATTTTAAGCCTGGTTAAAAAACTTGGATATTTATTGCCAAAATGCAATTTTCACAGTAAAAAAGTCACAGTAATCTTACCACCTTGTATAGGCTTGTATCTTCAGCTTTTTATCAATGCACCTTATATTTTTATTACACAGCTGTCCTTCTTGTAAATGGAGAAAATGAATTTGACCTCTTTTGTGATTCTTCTTGTGTCAGTATACTGAAGGACTGCTTTATGTCCCATAAATTAGGCAAAGTATGATGTTTTCCTGTATCCAATCTCACAAAATGAAAGATTTAGATGAGTGACATGTCTTGACAAAGATGCACATTTATGATGTGTCCTTCTGCTGATGGCTTACTTTTTCACTTTCCAAATTGGATTTTTTTCAATTTTTCTTTCCCTATAAATCACCAAACAAAGTACAATAGCACTTCATTCTGGCAGACATGTTCCCTCAGCATTCGGTTTTGCCTTTCAATTTTTGCATGGATATAAATTACAGTGTCAGACACTACAGAATCAAGTACAGTACAGTAATAGAATCAATCAACCTGATATAGGTCATCACATTGAGTCTGCGCACCACAGTACTCACTGAACTCTGCCTGCAAGACAGGACTTCCTCCAACTCAACAACAAACAAAGCATGATGAAATTCAAATGAGCTAGTTTACAGATAAGTATTTGGTGGTTGACAGAATCAAACGCCTTCTTGAAGTCTAAAATATAACCCCAACAACACCACAAGACCTGTTTTAGTTGATGTTCTCCAAGAAGGAGCAATTTGCTGCCTCAGAGGAACGGTTGGCTTGAAAACCAAACAGTAATGTGAGGGGGGCTTCTGTTAAGATGAGTGGTCAGCTGTTCAGCAAAACATTTCTTTCGTGAATTTGGAAATGACGGGTAAAATGCTAATAGGCCTGTGATTTATGATTTATGAACTGGCACAACAATGGCTGACTTCCAGTCCTTCAGAAACGTCCCTTCTTTAATAGAGGTTTTAATTATCTTTTTTATTGGTTCAATGAATTAATTCATACAGGTTATACCGCCCATCCCTACGTGTGCATAGATGGTGTATGCATGTGTGTGTGTTAACCTGTGCAGGGTCCAGGGGGTTGGGGAATATGGCGCTGACTGGTCTCTCTCGTGGAGACAAGCAAGCGTTTTCTCTGGAATGCTTGTGTTTCTCTGCCATCTGGGGTGAACCTGGAATGGATGGTGATGTTGTTAGATGTTGGAGATGTCCGAGCGGTGACACACACACACACACAGACACACACAGACCGTGCGCGTGCCGACCAAGAGGGACCAAACAGGAGCAAGGTGTTAGACTATTACCCACAAATACTGGCAATCAGGAAAGGCCAATCTCTCTTTCTCCTTCCAAGCCTTTCTTCCATTCTTTCAGCCTCACTAGCTCCATAACATGATAAATGGCCTGCCCCCGCTCCTCTCCCACACACACCCACACCCACACACACACACACACACGCCTCTAACTCCCTCCTCTCCCTCTGTTAAGATTGGACAATCACGAGAGCGACACATCCTAAACCTCGACACACAAACATATGTAAGACACAAACACACATATGCAAATACTGAAATCTTCACACCTCTCATCTGACATCAGCTTACTGTATGGATTTCCATCCATTAGCGAATGTGATAGCACTTGGAAGGCTATCATATGAGGATGAGATACCCATCGCTGGCTCTCATTCAGATAAGACCACACCAGCAATAATTCTTTACAGGCTTTATGGGTAGACAGAGGCCATTTTTATAAGGGCACCGCCCGCTGCCAGCAGCTTGCCAAAGGGGAGTGTATACACTTCCATAAACGTCTTCATATATCCTTACTTTTTATGATGTGGGTCAGGCAGGAAGGCGTTTGCACATTTGAGTACAACGAGATAAGAAGGCAGTGAGAGAAGAGCACAAGATATTCGCACTTTGCTGTAGTAGAGACTTGGATGGCCAGGACCTGGGCTGGACTTGGAGATTGTATTCAAGTCCAAGAGGGATACTCCACAGAGCTGTAATCATATGTTACTTGTTCTTGCTCCGTCTTGCTTTTCACCGGCTCCATGTTTCTTTCGGCAGCATTTGTCTCCACGTCTTGGCCCATTTCATTTTTCATCTTAGCTCATTGTGTATTCTCTTTTTTTTCAATTTTCAATTCAGTCTGACTTTCCATTCGACCCTCACTCCTCATTGTTCTTTTTTTTCTTCTTTTTTTTGTGCTCCCTCTCTTTCATGTATCCCTCGCTGTCTAGTATAAACTCCCTCACCTCCACGAACAGGACGCAGCACTGGCTTGAGAGAACATCTTGTCACTGAAAGGTCAAAAGGTTCAGTCCCCTTGTTCGGTGTGTCTAGCTGAGACCCTGTCTGCTTCCTCTGTTTGAGTCCCTCTGGATTGAAGTATCAGCTCAAAGCCAACAACAGTACAGTATATTGAATTGTAAAATCATACAGTCTCACCTCTGGCACTGGAAGGAGCTGAGCTGGTGACATTGGGAGAGGCAGAATGGTTGGAGCTGAGGCTCGAGGTAGACGGACTGGGCTGTAGGTGGGATGACAATGATAACATAATTACTTTTTTTACATTATCATGAACCACAGCATTAAGAACTTTAATATATACATTTTACAAGCTTATCTTATAATACAATATCAAGTCTAGAGGTCTGCGATTGAATCTTTGGAGTTGCTAAAGCAATGTTTGAAATTATTCTGATGTCAAAAGAAACGATCATTTCATTGACTAGCACTGCAAGGCTTCAAAGTCAAAAACTGTCAAACTCAATTTCAACTCAATCCAAGTGCTTCCATTAAAGTAGAAAATAACGCTAGTGTTAAGGACCAACCACATGTGAATATATGAAACAGAGCAACTGTGAAGCAGGAAGTTGCTTTAGAAAAAATGGCAAACTAACTTTTTTAAAATTTGATCTTATTTTAACTATTAAAGGAATAGTTTGACATTTTGGATAATCCACTTATTAATTTTCTTTCTGTGAGTTAGATGAGGATATTGATTAAACTCTCAAGTCTGTACAGTATATATGACGCAAGCAGCCACTTAGGTTACTTTAGCTTAGCATGAAGACTTGAAACATGGGTAAATTGTTAGCCTGGCTCTGTCCAAAAGTAACACAATCTGTCTAAAGTCTACTGATTAATTAACTAACTAATTAACATGTTGTAGCTTGTTTGTTTAATCTGTACAAAGAAAAGTCCAAAGTTTAGAATACACATGTTGTGGTTGTATTGGGGTTGTGAGCTGTATTATTTCTTGGCAAGGGGTAGTGACTTCCTGTGAGTGCCTGTTTCCTAGCAACCTCACAACGGCGGCAAGGCTAAGCTAACTGGCTGATGTCCATAGATGCATATCTACAATACAGATATGACATCTCATCTAATGATCTGCAATTATTATTATATCCTATTATAATTATAATTAATATGGTGAACTAATATGTATAATGTAATTCTGCTAACAGCTCTTCGATGAATCTTAAAGTTCTGTTTATACTGATATTAGCTTTGCCATTAGTTTGTTGAGTTAGTTTACTAAATTGTTAAGTTAATGTGACATGCATCAAGCTACTGTATACATATATCATTTCACATAATGGATCTTAGCTATGGGCATGAATGTTAGAGGTTGAGGCCAAATGGGTCTTAAAATATCTGAGAATTTGAAGTGTGTTTTGTTGGGACTTGTAGGCTGCTAGTTCTATGTAGCTATATGAATATGAGCATGTGATACATTCCTATTGTTTTTGTCATTATAGTCATTCTCAAAAAGAGAGGGAAAAAAGCTGCTATTAAAAAAAAAAAAGTAAAATGCAACTTAAACAGTAAAAAAGTGGTGTCTCTGGGGGGTGGGTGGTGAAAGTGCACCTTGTAAATTGAAATGAACTATAATGACACTCATCTTCAGAATCACCTTTCAGTGAATTCTACTAGTTCTATGGATAAAAGCTATGATGTTCAAAAAATAACATCATAATAGGTTCAGTCACATCCCTGACGACACCTTTTTCTCTCTCATGATTTTTTCTGCTTTCTGTTATTTCCAGGCCTGCCAGGTGCGGGAGACAGCTTGCCAGGAGTTGTCGGCAGCTTCTTGAATTGGCCAAATCTAATTAAGATTATTGCCCAAATCCAGCGAGCTCCCTGGACAGACCACACAAAGCAGTGTGTCCTTATTTGACATTATCATGACAATTTTCTTGGCCGGACAAAGCCCTGAACAAGGAGGGAGGATGACAGAGAGTGAAAGGGCAGACAGAAAGAGAAATTAGAGTGAGGGGGATTAAAAAAGGTAGGGAGCAGGAGGGCAAATGTTCGGGATATTGACTCAATCTGTGACTTAAACAGCCTTTGTGCGGGTGTGTTGATTGGCAAGTGTTTGTTTGTCTTTGTGTACAACGGAGTGAGAGAGGTGGAGAGGTTACCTGCATGTTGAAGACTTCATCTGAGCTCTCCGATTGCCCTGTGATGTTGCTGACTTCGTTGGAGGCCTGAGATGACAGAGAGGACGAGGAGTAGCGGTTCACCGCAGGGTAGCTGAGAAGACTGAGGGTGAAAGACAGACAGAGAGAGAAAGTTACCATGTGTTTCAGGAGAGGGTGAGATAAAATGGGATTATGTCTCATTACCCTTGAGAGGTTTGACTCACCAAAAATTCAGCGAGAGCCGCAGAAAGACGAAAAGGCAGGCAGCCAAACAGGGAGACAAACAAGCAGAAAATGTCAGATTAGAAGAAGATAATCAATAAAGCAATCACAGCATATCATTAATCATAATCATCATATCTCTGTCAAAAAGCTAAAAGGGTGAAAGAAAAGTTAGAGAACCTCTACAAAGGAAGGTTAAAACAGAAATCTTTACCGAGATGATGTAACCTGGCTTTGTGTTGTCAAACAGAGCACAAATAAATAAATCAAGACTCAGTAAGCAAAATGTGAAATGTCACTGGGAGATTGCTGCGATGTGTGTGCCTGTGTCTTTCTGTGTGGCTGTGCCCCTCTGGGATCGGACCGTGGAGACAGAATGTCGCAGGTAGACAGAGTGGCAGGGTCACTGAACACATCAAAAGACACACACACTCAGAAACACACATACGCGCACAGTCTGCCTGCTGCTCTGGCAGCAGCCACGCAGAAATATCCCTGTGAGGGTCAGCCAAGCCGCCCCCACCTATTGTATGCCCAGATGGAGCGACACTGGCATGGAAGAGAGAAAAGAAGAGAGCAAAGGCACAGAGCCTGGTGTTTCAGGTAAGGCAGGGATTTAAAAAAGTAAAATAATAGAAAGGAGGTAAGATCAGGACTGAGGTTGGCAGTTAAGAGTGGCGCATCAAGAGAAAGCAAAGAAGGTTAGAAAATAGGAAGGGATTTAAAAAATATCCTGCGACTGAAGCAAAATCCCTTTTTTGATATTTTTGATCTCTACTATAATATACAGAAATAGTCACTGACACACATCTATCCTGAACTAAACAGAAAAACAAAAGTTTGTTACCTTCGCCTGGTAATACTTCTGCCACCGTCTGGGCTAATGATGTTGGGCACAGAGTTCCTGCATGTTCGTGGGCTTCCATTGGTGAAGTGAACCGGGCTTGCACGCACATAAGACGGAAACTCCTGGGGTTTCAAATTGAACAAGAGGAAGTGCACGTAATTAAATGCTTTTTTCATGCCAGCGTGAGGTATGTAAATAAAATACACACAAATGCAGATGAATGAAGCGTGTTTAATGAGGGGAAGCTTTCTCCTCGGAGGACCAGAGGGGTCATTCACATGCAAGTCTGAACACAGCGGTCGGCTTCAGTCGACACATACAGTGAGTGCTTCTATTAAAGACTTCAGTTAATGATTTGAGGAAAATGATGTTACGCAAGTGAGATTGTTTTAATCTTCCTAATATGTGACTGATGATCATTAGCTGAAATAACTTGTGTTTAACTTAAAATTTAAACCCCTCATTAAATCTGAAATGTGTAGCATCATGAGGTGTCAACCACCCAAAACGTGACCTCTGGCCTACCTGTATGCCGAGACTGGACTTCATCAAGTGAAACTGGTCCACTAGCTTCTTGTGAAGAGGTCTCATGTCCTGAGGAACAAATTTCTCGTGCACGGCAAGGCCATACTCCAAAATGTGTGCCTGCAAAACGAAAGCTGGTTTATGTTTTGGACAACATCTGAAGGTGAATTATTTCAAAATGAAACAACTCTTTCATCCGTGTAAAATGCTAAATATCTGCTGATTTGCTGCAAACTTGCTCGATTGGAATAAATCTGCGAGTTAATAAATCCCCTGCAAATATTATCCATCATAATTGTGAACTGGCTTTTGCTTTTCATATTTTATGACTTTTTAACAAGAACAATTTGTAAAAATAGATTGGGATAAATATCTAAAAATAATGGGCCCAACCAGCAATATTTATTTCAAGTCAATTCAGTTGATACACACATTATATTCAATTATCAACAGCCTTAACTCAAGGTTCCCTTACTTACTTTTTCAGTAAGTGGATCTTGAGATGAAATTGTGTCCAAGGTCAAGAATGAACTGTGAAGCTCAAATACTATAAATAATATCATTCTGTTGTCATGTTAGAGGATAAACATGCTGTTAGATATAAGGTGGCCTATCTCTGCTCATCACTTTTAAAAGATCGTCGTACAGTATTTCAGATTTAGCATAAATGTATACACTCTGTTTGTATCTCCAGTTACCAACCTGCTCAAACATGAGTTCTCTTAGTCGCCCGATCTTGTCCCCATCTTCAGGATGATTCATAATATAGTCCTTCACAAAAAAGGCCTGCATGGAGACAAAATGCACCACATCTGTTACAGTATGCACACACCAGGAGCGGTAGACTTTCTGCACTGCGGTGTTACCTGAATCCCTGCTGGGCTGACACAGTAAATTAGTGTCCACATTGTTGTTTTTTTGTTAAATCCTTGAAAAACATTCACACAAAAACTGACAAAAGAGGCAAAACGAGTAAACCAACATCTGAGTCAAATGGGGAGTAATACGCCTGTTTAGACTCTTGTGTTGTGATATTAATACCAAGTTCAGGAACCAGAATAAAACCCAAAACCTAAAAATAGAAAAAGAAAAACGTTGTGCTAAATGAGTATTAGTGATCTTACGGAACTGATTTTACTTTGATTTAGGAGCCAATTTGGTTGGATTTTATAAGCCTTTTTATGTTGCTTTTATTCATATCTCTGCTTCTTGTTAAAGATCACGTCTCTTCAGAAATGTCATACTTTTTGATAATGGCTTACAGCATTTGCTTTCTATTCTCTTTCTCAGACATTTCCTTCAAAAAGGCGACTCAGAGGAGAAACAGATAAGATTAAATATGCCCTGGTCCGCTTTGAATGACGATAACTGTTTTTGTCATATCCATACATTTCAACGCCAGGTCCTTGCTGTTTACAATACATTCAACACTTGTGATGTGTCTACAGATTATGGTAAATCCTTTTCAATCTGCATCGGAGTGCACAAAGAGGAGATGACGAGCCGATGAAAGAGCTGGCGCAAAATCTGCTTTCAAAATCTGCCACAGAGGGAAACATACACACACCAAAAAAAAGACGGACTGAAAGGTAAAGGGGGAGTTCACAAAAAGATCAGCACGGTTCCTCTACCAAGGACACAGCTGTCTATCTCCAAAGAGACAGAGCCAGTTGACAGTTAAAGGGAAAAGATGCTCACTGCTTCTTCAAACACGCGCACACAGTCACACACAAGAAAGCACACATAGATCCCTATCAATGAACGCAGGCGTCTATGGCTTTCAGACTGTGAATCCTCAATAAAACAAGGAATATTATTATTCCAGACAAACATCCTCAGCTGGAAATCCTTATCGTGATAGAATGTATTAGTATGCACTGAACGTGATATCACGCTCCTCTTTTCTAACACCATGCAGCACAGATGGACATGAAATCAAAAATATTTCTTCACATAAACATTATTACACTCTTCATAGTTGATGTACTATAAAGTATGTATGCAAATGTGCCAAGGTAGTAATTCTAAACAGAGAAGTGATGCGTTTCAGCAGGAAATCCTGTCCTACGACCTCCGGAAACGACAGCACAAATAATCAATAAACTTCTACAAATGATGGAAATCTCTCGTCCGGCTGCAGGGAGTGAGACCCTACCATGGAGTGGTTCAGTTAATCATTAGAAAAGTCCAATTAGAGATGGAACGCTGAGGGGAGGGGAAATAAATCAGACAACATTCCCCCTTAAGGGTTCCGACTCAAACTAAAGCAATAAATCTGAATATTAATAATGACAATTTCTCCTTCATTTGTAGCCGAGTAAAACCTCCGCAGCTGTCAATCGGCATTACGCGAGGAAATTAATAGGTTTGCGTCACGCTCTGTGGGGTCCTCGCACGTGATATCCTGCAAAGGAAAAATGAGTGTCGGGTGTTTTGCTGCAGCATCTGTGTCCGACTCATGCGAAGTCATTGAAATGTGTTATTTCATATTATGAATATATGTAAATGCAAATCACAAACGTTTGAAAGAAGTCAGTTTTTAGCCCAGAAGAATCCCATTTACCCAATTAGATGTACATAAAAAGATATACACAAACCTGCCAAGAGTGGATTAAAGTAATGGACTACTCTATAAGTATGTTAAAAGCATTTTTCTAATAAAATAATGGCAGTAAGAGTGGAAAGAACTTCAGCGACCCTTGCCTTTGTGACTCTATCAAGTATCCTACAAAACTTAATAGGCTACTTCTACACAGAGGCACAAAACCAATATACAGTCATTCACATGCAGTATAACCCCCCCCCCCCCCCCCCCCCCCCCCCGCACACACACACACACACACACGCACACAGGCATGCATGCACAAACATGCACGTGCACCCCCACATATGCTCTCTCAGTGGAAAAAGGTGGTTGCTATGCGACACAGAGCAAGTCGCTGAGTCCACTCAGTTTGTTGAGGGTAAAAACCATTTTCTTAAGTAGATTTTTAGTCCTTTTCTTCAATTGGCTGCTTAGGAAATTGTACTCTTACAAGAAAAGAAATGATGCTCTCCTGGAAATGGAGCTTTGGGAGATGCAGTATATGTAAAAGCTTGTCTGTGGGATTGAGTATATTTCCATTTCTTTCCGTTAACGTATGTTTGTCTTTTATGACAGCTACATACAAACACTCCAATCGTACTCATCCAGCCATTATTAGCCATCTATCGTATTCTCCTCCTTCCTTTCACTCCCCTATGTGCCATTTTTCTGACTTGACCCCTCCTTCTCCTCACATCCATCCTTCCATCCATCCATCAAACCAACTCCCCTTTCCACCCACCCATTCGTGTACCACCCATCCATCTAATTTTCCCCACTTCCACCTTCCCCTGCTCTCCAGTCATCTGTCCGTTCAACCAAACCTTCACCCGGCCATTCATACATCCATCCATCTCTCCATCCATCTGGTCATCCGCTCCTCCCTCCGCAAAACGGTCTCTGTCTATACATCTCCCCGCTTACACCCACCTTCATGCATCATTAGGCAATTCATATATCATCGCTGCACTCCTGCTCAGTCTCTAAAATCCTCCAACCTCATCTTTCATCTATCCATCCCTACCTCTTGGTAGCGGGCCAGCCCCCCATTGACAGCGGCGTCGATGACCCCGTTGAGGCACATGGTGAGGGGGTTGATGTTCTGCATCTGCCGGTTTTGACACTGGGTGATCAATGTCCGTAATTGTAGGTTCTTGTTCTCGATCACCTCAATGGCGTTCTCTAGCGGGCTAACCTCCACCTGCGAATAGGGAGATTGTAGAGGAAATCAAGAGTGTATTTAATACCAGACTTATCTTATCGACTCTGAAAGACTTTTACTTAACCCTTACTAAAGATTTGAGGCTTCATCTTAAAAAAGATCTACATTCTCAATAAATGTGTGCACGAAACTCTTACAAACATTATACATTTGCATACAAAAAATGTCTCTCTATATTTCTAGTTAAAGTTGTAACATTAACACATTCCCACCACCTTTAAAAAAAAATGAATTATGAAATAGGACAACTCTTTGAACCTGTATTAACATATTTTTGGCCACTTGGGGGCAGCATAAACAAGCTGTAGGGACATTACTTTTTCACTTAATTGGGCAAATAGCTGCTCAGTTACACATCCAATGGATATGGAGCAACATCAGCATTTGTTTGAAGAATGTCAGTCCAATACTTACTCTCCTTTTAGCTCTGTTTTGGTCTCCACCAACTGCTAAGGGAAGCATCAGGCTCTTTATTTAGCTGCTAAATACTTTATGATGTTAACCAGATAGATGCTAACTTTATCTGTCTTAAGTTTGATGTTGGGCAGGTAGTGAACAATACATTTAGCAGAGGTTTTTTAATGGAGACAGCTGCCTATCGCATCTGGAGACAAGAGCGGTAAGACTGACTCAAAATAGTGACATCTTGGGCCATAAAGTCAACATTTAACAGTCCGTAGAGTGCTGAATTTGGTTTTATCACTGCGAGCGACACCTTTCACATACACGTGATCATTTGATTCATTGTTAATGTGAAAAATGAACTTTAGCAGCTTTAAGTAAACTACAATTATTATATATGGTCACTTTTGGATATGGAAGCTTTAGAAACGTTCTAACCCTTCATCCTGCAGTTTTTTCCCCTCTCTCTTTCTCTTTCTCTCTCTCACTCTCTCTCTCTCACAAAGCTTAATCCGCTTGCTAATAAGAGCTTTTGCCAGTCTGGTATTTCATATGCTATTGCACTGCATAACCATCATAGAATAACAGTGGGTTCACAATCCACAATTTCACACCGGGCTCAGCAGCTATGCACTAACGAATATGTGCTGAGACCAACAGAGACCGACACTGGGTTATGTTTTGCATACGTTGGACAAAACAGCATTTAAAATCCTCCCACTCCTTAGAGATCTGACTGAGAAGAACCAAGACGGAAAGCTTTTGTGGGGATTCATGTGTAACACAGTACGGGAATGGACTAGATTCAAATGAATGTATTGGAAAAAAATCCCCAATATAAAAATCAATTCCAACAAGATTGACATTTTTGTAATCAAAGCTAAACCATTGATTTGTGTGGTTCGGGAGATCCAATCCAATGGAGGAAATGAAATGTATCCAATAGCCCCAAACTCATGACCTAGATCATCATTGATGTTCAGTACAATGACTTGGGTCAATACTTAGTTATTGGTTGGCAGTGCTCTAAATTGCAACCTGCAAAATAAAAGTGTATAACAGTGTCCCATGTAAGTGTAAGATGTGTTGTAGTTATGTCTTCATGGTTATTTTATTAAAGGAGGTCACACTCACCAGCTCTCTCTTGTCCACTTCAAACCAGCGTGAGATGCCCGGAAGACTCTGGACCAGAGTCAGTGTTGTTCTCTCCACCCACAGGCTCTGCATAAACACACAATATAAACCTCAGTGTTACCTGTTTGCTAAACATGCTTCAAAAAAATCCATAGCTACTTCTGCCTGATACACACATACACTGGCTGACACCACACAATTTAATCACCGATATATAGTTTGAGAAAAACACATCAAGCACACCTACTGCCAAACACCCACTTTTAGGTGTAGGTCAGATGTCATGTCTTATATCTCATATCATCATTCATGTTGCACCACTTATCCTGTCAGCCAGCATGCTTGTCAATACGCCAACATCCTACAAGGTCATTCTGACAGCACGTAAACTATGGAAACTCTAGCATTCACTGCAGGCTATTAACATAATCTATTCACACCAGACTCGAGCACCTTAGGAAACACTTCCACTACAGTCTGTTTGTTGTAAACATGTCAAGAAGCAAAAAGAATGTTGTATTTTCTGTGTACGGAATTTGTAATACCAACTTATAATTTTGTGTTTTTGATAGTGTCAAAAACAATTAAAAAACAAAGTCATTAATCAAGTAAAAATATAAAACAGTCCATGGTTTCAGCTTCCTTAAATTTGGGGATTTGCTGCTTTTCTCTGTTTTATGTCACTGTAAATTAAACATTTGGGGAATTTAGACTGTTGTGTGGACAAAGGAAGCAATTTAAAGATTTTACCTTGAGCCCTGGAATAATGTGATGCTCATTATTTTCTATGTTCTGATGTTTTTAAAACATCGATTCATCCATTATTTCATCTACAAAAATAGTTCAGGTAAGGTCAAGTATATTTTTCAAGCTTGTTTTGGTCAAATTATTGTTTCCAAAATCCAGAAATAACTGTCATGCATTAAATACATCAAATGAATTGATAATATGACGGTCTCTATTTTCAGATTTTGTTTAACAGTAATTGCTCCATATATTAATCTAAAATATGTTATGGTAAAGGTAGCTTTTTCCAAAGATTCCATGATCCAGAAATAATTCTCAAATCACTATCAATATAAAAAATACAACACCTTATTTCTGGATCTCATGCAAAATTAAATTGATCTTCTTCACTACAGCTTCAACTCATCTTAACTCAACATAGATTAGCTTTATTTTAAAGGGCACTACCTTTGTCCAAAACGTGAAACATCACTATATTATTATTCTTTTTCTAAACACTAGAAGAAGCTTTGTCCTCTACTGGACCTGCTCCACAGGCAGGTGAGTCCTGACACAGTCAAGCTTAATTTATTTTAAGCTTAGTTTAGAGTCCGGCATCTTGCTCAAGGACCCTCCAGCAGAGCTGATGAGTGCTGACACAGCTTATCGATCCAGTATCCTCAGGATGAAGAAGGGTCTTCCGACTCACTACACAACCCAGCTGCCTTTTATTGATTTTATGCTTTTTAAGACCAAGAAACCCACCTGAAAACCACTTGGAGAGAAAAAAAACATGTATTACAGTTTAACAGCAAGAAGTTGAAAGGAAAATCTGACAAAAACCAAAACCTTGACCTTTTATACAAAGTTGTTATTTTTTTCTACAGATAGAAACTTCTTTGTTGAATTTTAGAAGCTTGTGCAGCCTTTTCACTTCTCTTTTTTTTTTATTATGACTGATCACACCATATTCTGGTTGCTTCATACTCTCATCACCATGCAAACGTTTATCATACATATTATTCCCACCCGAGGGGCAGAGATATCCAGCCCTGATGGAAATGTGATATCATGATTAAATTTAGCCAAATAGCCTTAATGGAACTGAGATGCAATGACTGCGTGGAGTGTGCGAGTGTGTGTGTGTGTGTGCGCGCATGTTAGTTTTGAATATTTATGAGCCTAATATCAGGGTCTGTGTAGTGTGTGTCTGTGTGTACGTGTTTAGATTACGTACGGCTGCATTTGTGTGACTGAATTGACAGTAAAGAGTTCATTTCTACAAAGCTGTACACAGCACTGACTCCAAGTTTCTGAGTGTAATTAGTGATACGGGTGTCACAATGAATAATACATGCATTACACACACACTAACACCTGAGCGCAGGTTCAAACCATCACTACTACACAAGCTCACGATTGATGAAAAAGGTAGAGAGGGAAGAAAAATGAAGCTGTTTCACATCAGTCTGCAGCACTGAAATGCTAATGATCATAAATGTGTAATTCTAGCTTCTGCAATATACCAGAGAACTTGATCTTGCTGCCTGTTTATTTGATAGTAAATCGCATTTTGCAACAACTCATATTCCCCTTTGTGTTTATATAGTCATACTGAATGTATGTAAGTATGTATGTATGTGTCTAAATGCTCTGTTGCATATACATTCACCATTATCTGTCTTTCTACTACACGTAAATTCCTCCTTTTTTCCAGTACCTTGAACTCATTCTCCTTGTCTTTGGTGCCCTTGTGGAAGGGCCGGTCATATCTGAACCTCCAGATGTGATTGAACTTGTAGAAGCTTTTGATGTTGTCAGGCACTCCGTCTCTCTGCAGCACATCCTGACTCTCAGGGATGGGGGTTACGGCGTAGATCTGCAGGTCTGGAGGCACCGGAAGTTAAGGAAAGAGCAAGAGAGAGACAGAGGGGAAAGCACTGCAGACTAAAATGGACAAGCATTCTTCAGTGACCCGAAAGAAGATGGGGATTCGCACACAGGGGACAAGGACACGTGCAGGATGGTGAAATGTGTGGCTTTGTGTGTGCACTTTGACATGCAAACACTTACACAAATACTACATAAATACTTTATTATCATGTGAGAACAACACTTTGCTGAGGGTGTACTAATAGCTACCACAACAATACCTGGATCTGAACAAGAATACTACACACCAAGAAGACAAATGGTGCAAAAAACAGCAATTTCTCTATTTCTAAAGCTATTTTGAATTCTACTTTGTGGTACAACCAGAAAGGAAGAACACAGAAACTAAATAAAGGAACATTTAAAAAAAAAAAAAAAGCAATGCGGAATAAAAAGTTGGAAAGCTTTTTGTCTTAAACAAAGGAGAAAAAAAACCAGACAGCACACAAAGACTTGTCACTGTGAGCAGTGGAGGAGGGAAGAGTCGCCGTAAGTGATTCAGTGAGAAACCCCCCCGCACACGATGAGCAGCCTTACCAGTGTAATATGAGTTGAGACAGCTAACATATAAACATTCATATGCATGAGTGTTTGTGACAAGGATATACAGATGGGTGAGCAGGAGAGACTCTATTGATTACCGTTATGTGAAAATAACAGCAGTATGCTAATTTATTCAGATGTTAGCTGTCTTGTCTTGTATGGAAAGTGCATCACACATAAAAACACTATGAAAAAGACAAAAATGAGGAAATTTAAAGCAAGTCTCTCTCTCTCCTCCATCTGGTTATGTTTTAGTGCTGCTCTCTTCAGTCTTTGTGTCATTATGTTTGTCTTTTACTGCTCCCTCTACCTCTATATAGGCCAACATTTGTCCCATACATTTGTGTGAATAATTAAAAACCTCCCCTATAGCGCAGCTGAATTTGAACACAGTTAATGCAAATGAACAGTACAGCTCAAGGTGTGATGATTAATTCAATAACAATGGTGTGATAAATTAGAAAGGTTACTTAAACCATTATGATAGTAAGTAAACCTAATGTTAACCTAAAGCCCAATCAGAGGACTCTGATTGTAGCCTGAGACATAGCCCAGGGTAATAGTCCTCCCTGCTGCTTGTGAAGCTCATTGCTTAGAGCGCACGATAATAATTGGATGACCCAGATGAATGCAACATCTTTATCAACTCATAGCTTCTCCCTACTGAATTATGGCTGCTAGTCGGCGAGAAGACGCTGTTTAGAGCGATTTTAGTGAATAAATCCATTAAAAATGCAGGAGAGCAAAATAAGGGTTTTGAAGTCTCTCAAGAGGAAATGTGTACCTTGTGTTTGTGTTGATGCATATGTTTTTCATACTACTTTCTAGTATCTGATTCTGAATACCGCACTAATATACAGTACAGTAAGAGTATGTGCATTCCTGTAAATTGGAGGCATGGTCTGATAGCTTGTGTCTCCTTATTGGCAATTGTGTGCATGTAAACACAAGGCATGCTGTGTGTGTATGTGTGTACATATGCATGTACACTGTGCTGTAGTCAATTTGTATGCATTTCCACACGTCTGACTGTGCCTGCTCAGCATGGACAGACGTGTCCACACTCAGTGAATGAATTTGTATGTACCCCTCTCTCTCTATTGCCAAGGATACACTGTGCATCTGCCTGGTATATGGTCTGGTCCGGCTGGTTGACGTGCTGCATGGCGATGGCGTGGGGGAACTCGTTGAGCATCCGCTGCTGGAAAGCCTCCAGCCTCTCGTAGTCATGCCCGCGGCACACAAACTCCTTATTCTGCAGAGGGGCAAGGAAAAGGCAGCGTGGGGTTAGTTTGACATCTAGTGGTCACACGCTGCAACTGCAGCCTTCACCAAGGACAGGTCCTGTTACATCATTAAATGGCATTGAATAAGAGTTGCTGAATGTCACCTCACACTAAAGGAGTCTTACGTAAGAAAAGTTAATTCTTCCTGCAGGCCTGTTTCTTCTTTGGAGAGGGTAAAAGTAATACTGTCTTCAACTTGCTATTCATGGATCAGTGGGAATATGGAGATTTCTTTACCCGCAAGAAGAAGGGAAACTTCTTTCCATAGAATCCCACTCTGAAGAATTCAGGTTCAAGTCTTTGCTGGTCCATGATCTTGTCATAGAGAGAGGCCTCCATCATCTGGCAATGGAAATCAGTGACAACATTATATATGAACCAACAACAATGGACAAGGTTTTGGTTTGGCATTGACAAAGAGTAGTTACAGTATCTTAAATTAGCATATTTGCATGTAGCTGCATAATATGAGTATGGTAGCTTTTCAGAATCAAATGAGTCACTTAAAACTGTCTTTCTTCAGTAAATGTGTTTTTAACTCTTTAACTCACCCTCATCTTGCTCAAGTTCCTGTAGTCGTAGTAAGACTCATACTGGTCAGCCAGCTCTCTGCACAGAATGATGCCATTCTCCCAACACTGAGGACAGAGGCACAAACACACATTCGCATACACTCAATCAAAGTCATGCTCTTAAATCCAGTGAAAGCAACTGCATAGAACACAAATCTTTGTTTTATGATACTTCAACACGGCATGTGTTCTGCAGGGGTGCTGCTAAACTGTATTACCTCCACTGGATGGCAATGGTGAGACAACAATATCATGGCGAGTCAAATATAACCTCTTCATGCAGGTACACGCAGCACCCAGCCATCTTGCTAATTAAATGAAAAGCTTTCCTTTCCTACCGCCTTCTAATCCCTGTGCGGCAGCACCGGCAGATGGCATAGCTCGTGAATGTGAAAGAAAATTGGACTATGACTAACGAGGGGAGCAGTTTTAATGATTCCGCAGAGCTATGTTATTTCATCAGGGAAGTTGAAGGTTTTTTGTGTGTAATTTTGTAGAGTTTCAATAATCCTGAGTACAGAACAATGAGAAAGGTAGTTAGGATAAAAAGATACCATCAGAGGATGGGAGTGAGACGGGGGAAGAAAGACAGAAAGAAAAAATGTGCTTCCTGTTGAAAAATCTGTTAAGTAACAAAGTGAAATGCTGCTACATCCTGACTCAGCTGAGCTGTGTTCAAGCTGCCAATCTCACTGTTCATTCTTTGCTGACACCTAAAACCATCCATGCATGCCACGCTTCACCTGTCAGTCTTGCTGTCATCATCTCCCAGAACACTTCTGAAAGGAAAGGTGTAGTACACTGTGGTACAATATAGATCCTGTTTTAATTACACCTGCCTGCTATTCATCTGACTAAACGGAGGAGCTGTTGATGCTCCGAGCTGCTGTCACGGCTCCTGATAGGGAGAATGTCTGACCAGCAGTGACGTGCATTTTTGTAGCTCTGCACAGCTTACAGCCGTGCACTACTTTCATCTTAAGCAGGGATTTCATTTCCTGTGAATTATTTCAAGTCTCCACTAAACAAGTGGGGAACTTCCATCCTGCTGCTGCTGCATTTCAGTATTAATATTTAATGAATTTGTTCATGCTTGTTATGTTAAAAATCAGCATAACATGGATTTATTCGAAATGAACCATTAAAAGTATGTCTGTGCTTCTTTTTCAACACCAGGTAGGAATTTGAGGTACATTTGTATTTTTTGCGTTTTAGAATATGTATGAGAAGCTGACATGCTGCTGGTTGTCAGCTTAGCAAAATGTACATGCACTGAGCATGAAGCGTATTCTGGCTTCACAGCGGCTTTACATGTATTAGCTTGTTGATACAAACATGTCTTAAAAGCTGCATGTGACAACCTGCCTGCGAGTAAACCGGCAATGTGCTCCAAAAGTGCTGAAGACAGTAATATTCTTGTTTCGGTTTAATAGTCAAGATATATGGTACAAGTCAAAAGTTTGGACGTGAACACACTCATTGAAATAAATGGGAAACTTTGAAATGGTACAGTATGTGTATTTCAGCTCACCTTCCCCCTGTCAAAGTTCTGAACAATAGTGAGATGCAGATACTCCTTTCTTTGCCACTCGCTCTGCATGGGGTAGTTGAGAAACTCTCGTAGCGGCCTGTCCGACCACTCCAGTAACTCATCATACAGCAGCAGGGTGTACGACGCCTCTGTGACACACAAACACGAACAGTCAGGAGATCATATTCAACCTCTGCAACACTTACTGTCAAAAATATCCATCTCAAAGCAGCAGTAAGCATTGTCAGGGAAACAGTCAGGATACAGTCTCATCTTTTATATGAGTCATGGTAGCAGTTCAGAGCAACACATGCAGTACACAGTACCCTAAGGATACAAATATGAAAGGAGAGTAAGGATGACTGGCAATTTCAGTAATGTCAAACAGCAGCAGGGTGAACACACACCTGTACACACACCCACTACAACATTAGACCAATTGATAATGTTTCACCCATACTGACATACACTTTATGTTTGGGTTATTCCCTGAGGCATACCTGTGTAGTTTTGTGCTTTCAGGTGCAGGTCGTACAATTTGTGAATGTAGCGGATGTACATCTCCTCTTTGTTCAACTCCGTTTTGTAGAAGTTCTGACAGGAGCAGTGGGCGGTGATGATTTAGGACAATTGAGTGACAGAGAGAGAGAGAGAGAGAGAGAGAGAGAGAGAGAGAGAGAGAGAGAGAGAGAGAGAGAGAGAGAGAAATTATGAAAATTGTAGATAGAGTGGGAGATGCAAATTAGGACATCGTTTAAAACTGACATATTGTTCTATGGCAGCAGCAGTGTAACACTATATTTCAGCTGCTGGTTAGTGACTTCTAATCCATCTGCCTACACACCCAGGTGCTTTTGCAGATGGCTGCTGTTACATAATGATAACCTGACAAGCAGAATGATTCACTAAAGGAAACTAAAATAACAAAAAACAAACTTGTCTTTTGTCATGTCAGTAAGAGAAGGATTTAAATGCATTCATTTATATAATTTCAGCCTGTTAATCAGAGAGATAAATGTATCCTACAAGATATACGACAATAAAAAAAAAACATTGCAAATGATGGTAAATGGGTTAAACTAAATAAATGAACAAGTTCATGTTTTTCCATACAGTTTCATCAACAAAATGATTAAAACTTGAGATGAAAAAGATTAAAAATCAACCTAGTTATAACACTCATATATTATATTCTCCTCTTTTTAGAATAAATGAAGATTGACCAAATATGTTAAGAAGGTTAGACCTACAGAGGAGATTTTACAAAGCCTTTTGGCTCAATGCAAATTTTAAGGAAAGTTCACACGCAGGAGGAGGTCAGCTTAGTTAAGGATAAAGAGTGGGAATGGGGGGAAATGGCAAGCCTGGCTCTGTACAAAGGTTAAAGAAAAATCCATCTATCAAAGTCTCTAAAGCTCCCTAATTAACATTTTATATCTACTTTGTTTAAACCTGCTCAAAAAAGAAGTTCATTAGTAAGTTCTCTCGCTTCCCCCGCTTCTAGTCTAGCTGACTCACTGCTGGCTGTAGCTTTATATCTAAAGATGTAAAACTCTTGGCAAGAAAGCCAATAAGATCTCCCAAAATGTCAACAAACTGCATTTGGAAACATCTACAATTCAGTTAACCTGGAAATTCAAAGTATGCACTCATAAGTTGTAAGTAGTCCTGGTTTGTCAAGATACATTTATTCAGTAATTTTGTTGAGGTTTTTTTCAAATTATTTTTCAAATAAAAACTGTGATACTAAAACAAAGAAACAAAAATAAGTGCTCACCAGTAAACTGACAGTGCATCCAATCTTTTTGCCATCCACTTCTCCCAGCTTCATACAGTCTCTTTAATAGAAATATAAGGTATATAAGATGTGAGATATACAGTGGAATAGGAGGACAAAGATGTCTTAGTGCTTACATTTACAAAGGATTAATAAGTCATACGACATGTATGCGTGCATGTGTTTTGGTTAGAGTGTATCCGCAGGCTCTCACCTATAGTCTAGCAACCTCTCCATTAAACGAGTGACGGTAGCGATAAGGGAGATTCCACTCTCCCTCCAGGTCTCCCTTTCAATCTTCTTCAGCAAGCTGGAGGACAAATGGAGAGAAACAACACAAGACAGAGAGATGTGAAGACCAAAAGAGACGGAGGGAAAAGGAGCAAATGGGAAAAGGAAAAGGTGACGTGGGAGGGAGAAAGGAAGAAGAAAGTACAAAGAAAGAAAAAGTGGTGAAGCAAAAAAGAGGAAATCAATCCCAGTCACACCAGTGTCACCTATGCTTGATGCCCTGCCTGTGGGGAGTTAAAAAGAGACAATACCATAAAGAAAAGAAGGCTGTATTAATATTAACAAACTAAGGTAGCTGATTCACTACCGTATTTTGCCACCAAAATACATTTTCGAATTGAATCTCCAAATGTTGGTTGCTTATCTAAACTGGCCAGCAAAAGAAGACAGATTTCCCAACGTCAACCCTTCCACCCTGCTACCCTTCACACAGACGACACTGAGAGAACAAAGAGGAGAGCGTCTTACCTAGGGTACGGACCAAACAGAGGAATTCTACTCCAGGCGGGAAGCATAGGCGGAATAAATTTGTATTAATACGATTAATATCAGCGCACACTCACACAGGTTAGCTCAGGGGTTAGTGGAGTTAGTAGGAAGGAAATAAATTAGAAAATCAAATGAAAAGCAATATATTAATTAAGCAAAGAGGGCTAAAATCATAGAGAACTTTAACATAACTTATTAACTGCATTCAGAAATTCTTTATGCATGATTACACTATGTAGATTTAATAATATGCAGTGATATCACTCTATTTTCCATAATGTTTCACATGTAATAATGGTGATAAGAAAGAGTGATTGACTATGAAAGACAAAGGATCAATTACAGTACACACATACTGATAAAACACACTAGAGGAGACGTACTGTGTGTTAATGATTCCTTTGATGCAGTAATGTTTGGGATGCTAAGCTGAAATGTAAGACTGAGTTTGAATATAGTAGTCTGTTGTGGAGGGCGACATTAAAAATATGAACAGGCACAGAACTATGAAAGAAGCAGGAATACACACACACACACACTCACACGCACACACGCACGCACACACAAAATAGCGTGAGTTCAAACACTAAGCATGCAGGAGCACAAACCTGGGAACACAAGGACGTAGTAGACATGGACTGGCCACAGACGTGTGTATGAAGATGAAGGTGACTGGAGCTGAATATTGATCACTTACCGTTGATTATTATTTCATCAATCTACCTTATATCAACACTTGAATCTAAAGAGCTAACTAAGGCGTATTCATTGAAACTATTTCAGCATGTTCTGTAATCAATCTAAAAGCTCAACACGTTTAACTGTAAAACATCAACAAGACTTTTTTGAGCTCTAATTTTCTTATAGGTGCTCTTTGGATTTCAGCATACTTAGGCAAATGTACTTGCAGATAAAACAGCCATTTACCAAGATACACGAGCCACAAGCTGCAGCCCACGCTGGCATTTACCTGCTGAAGCCTTGTGTAGGTTGCAACATTTAGGTGATTAGATGCCATAAATGGGTATTTCTCTGTCAGGGCTAATGTCCTGGTGTCCTGAAATAGCCTCTGTCCAAGAAAATGTGTTTAGGCATGTGTTGTGATTTTAGGGTTAAGCTAGTTGAGCTCTTGCAGCTGATTTTTGCTTCTAAAATGAACAGTAAGTAGCAAAAGGTGTATTTACATTAGATTGTGGTAGCTTTATCTTCAAGTATGAAATCACCCTTTACTTAAAATACATCACATCACCCATACGCTTATAATCCCCATGTCTATCTCTCTATTGCTGTTGTTTTCCCTCTAACTCACATGCTGTTGAAGAGCTCCCTGTACGTCTCATCTCCTTTGCCCTCAGACATCAGGCTGTCCAGCTTGTCGATCAGCTTGGCCTCCACCTGAAAGGAAGAAGCATTTACAACTTCAAAGAACTGCCAGTTCAAATGATACCAATAAAACGCCTGGGAGGAAGAGCGGCGTGGATGGTTTACAGTTTAAGACTAAACAGTTTGTTAAATTAAATCAAATCACTTCACGTCATGTCAATGTCAATCATTTGTTGCAAGGCTTTGGTAGAACAAGAACAGTCTCACACACAAGTCCAGCTTTAGGTTTTAATCCAGTACAGATAAAGAAAAATATGTGTTTTTTTCTTTCTTGTTGCTCACTGCTAAAAACTGATCTAATCTTGGGATTAAATATCAGTTTCAGCAAGCAAAGGTGTTTTTTTAATAGCGGTGTACCTGTTTGAAATTGCCACTGCGTCTCTGCTCCCAGTCCATCATGTCATGGAAGATGGGGATCATGACATTCCTGAGATCAGGCTGGGGCACCAGCGTCACCTCCAAGAATGGACCAATCATCGCAGGGATAAAGTTCAACTTGTGTTCCCCTGCAGAGGAGATAGAGGTCAACACAGAGGTTAGGCTCTCACTTTATCCCTGACAACAGAGTACTGTTTATTTCAGGGGGAAACTCAACTCTGGAGAGCTTCATTTCTTCAGAAATTTCAACTACAATAAAGGTTTAAGTGCACGGGCATTAAGGGAAGCAGTGTTTTCATAAATTGCATAATGACAGTGCCTGTGATTTTTTCTAAATGATTGTTAGTGCAGGGACAAAGCCGCTCATACTGACATCAAATAAAACAAAAACGACTTCAAAATGTGTCTCAAATTTTCATAAAACAGACTTGAATACAACATAAAACACTGGAAATTATGGTTAACACAGAAAATTGTACAGATCCATCACAGGCTCAGAGAAGAAGAAAAAAAGGATCCAAACAAAGCTGAGTGAAGCCTCCAGCTGGTTGCCATGGTGACATGTTTTTTTTTTGACATCAGGAAAGAAGGTTGATAGTTTATAAGTCCTGTCAGCTCGAGTACAAAGAAACAGAGAAATTATTTGATTTTACTTTCTCTGATATTAGGTCTGTATGTAAAACAGACTTCAACATTAATAATTTGGCATCAGAATAGAACAAATGTTGAGACTTATACGGCATGTTTTTAAAGATTATTCAGGGGTACTAATTGGTTGAATGGAAAACAGGCTATGTTTATTTGCAGCACAACCCTGAATAAGTTAGAATCAGTTATAATTTCAATTTAATTCATTTGATGAGTGTAAGTGAGTCTTTTTTTCTATAGAATATATCATCTGATGATCTGAAAAACAGACCTCATGAAATATTTATGCGACCCATATCAAAGTAAATGTCATCATGTGTTGAGATGACAAATGATTTTCATCATCTTACCTAAATTCTGCCACATGCTGAAGATCTCACAGCCCATCATCACTCTCATGTCTCCGTACCTGAACAGATATAATGACATGGTTAGAAATGTGTGCTTGCTGCAGGCTAATACTGAGAGAGGTGGCACAGAACAGCATTTTAAGTAGTTATACAGTTTTACATTATACAGTATGAGGCATATAGTTCAGTGTGTGTGTGTGTGACAGACGGCAGGAGCATGGTAGGATGGCTCTCAACTTAATACCTGAGGCTGTTTGCACTGGAGCCCAACCGATATATAAGTCAGCTGACATTATCACAGATATAACAGTATCGAAATATATTGCGCTGATACTTTTTAACATTATATAAGCAACATTGTATGTATATTTGAACTTTTTTCTTAATTGAACTTTTTTGTTGTGTATTTAAAGTTATATATAACAATTAAATTCACAATGAAGTTTACTGTTTCAGTGCAATGAAAACACAGTATCTGGCAGGCCCTAGTTTGCACATGTCTGTGTGTGCAAATCCCCCTTTCCAAAAACAAACAGCACTTACTTTTCCAGTATCTTCTTCCTCTTGGAGGGTGAGAAGGACTCCAGCTGAAGACAGGGCTGGTTGATAAATATAACAGACAGGTAGAAATACGAATCCCACACCTGAAAATGTCGGGAGGAAAAGAACATCTTGTCAAATGTGTGCAAAAACTGGAAACCTCAGCCTACATTTTCCTGAATTCAGGTAAAAAAAACTAGCTTCACGGTTTGCCCCTGGTATCCATGGATTCTTGGCTTTTTAGTTTTCAGTTGTATTATTGTGTTACATGTTGAACATGAGCTGTCACAACAAATGCATGTGCTTCCTTTAAACACACAGTTATATTTAAACACACCAAACAGTAAAACTTACAATAGGAAATATAGATTTATAGTATTTAAGATAAACGTCTCATCATAATTTAATTAACTTTTATTTGAATTGCTGTTCATTCCGTTTGTTGGCTTTAAGCTAATTTTACTGTCTGCCCTAAGCTTTTCATTAATATCAACTCTATTTTATATTTTCACTCTGTGAAAGCTTTTGTTTTAAGAAGTCTGATAGATCCTTTAATTTTATCATAATTGAATATCTGCCTGTGTGTCCGGGTGTGTGTGGTTGAGGGGGTAAAATGTTACTGCAGCCTTTTTGAAGTAAGGCTGTTTGATAATCAAACAGCTTTGATGCACTGAAGCAATGCATGATCTAAACATACACACACACACACACGGACACGCACACACACACACACACACACACACACACACACCAACTGGCACATTTACCCTACCTTGTAGTCAAACTTTTCATTGAGAAAGTTTTTCCTCAGAGCGTCAGACAGGTAGAGGACAGTTGTGATGATGACACTGAGAGAACAGGAGAGAGAGTTATTGTATCACCTTGGAGGAAAACGCAGCACCATGAATGATTCACATGTTATTCAAATGGCCCCTTTTATAGAGTAATCGTACAGAGGTGAAGTGATAAAACACAATGACAAAATACAGAGAAAAACATTTGAAATTACGTTTCAAACCACAAAACTTTGTTATGATCCAGTCTTCTGAAGTTTAATAATTTTAAGGCTAAAAAAATCATCTCTGGTATGATCCAGAGACTTTTCTACTGAAGATACATGGAGATTCATTACTGCGTAGATACACGTATTTCAGTGACCTTTATAAATCAGATCATCTATCCACTGCATTTGAAAATGTCCTTCAGAGTGACACAGTGCAGTAGCCTTGGATTCACTTTCATTTGAACAGAGAGCATGCATAATCAATTTTTAGGATCCTAACAATTTGGTCAAATATTTTACTTTTCTTTGTACCTCTACTGTGAATGGTAAATACCATCTAGTTGTGTTTTTAAAAGAAAATGTAGAGAGGTGGGACACACTGTCTGTGAAGACAGACGAGGCTCTTCATACACTATCAGTAGATGAAAGCTCTTTGATTTAACAAGTTGTCATTTGGATGTTTAAAATTGCATGTCTGTATCATGTAAAAGCCCTTGTCTGATTCTCACTGACATTTCTTGAATGTCATTCCCCTATCTGAATTTCCACATGTCCTCTTTTGATTTGATTTTCCTTTACTATTTTCTATCTTGTGTGTATCTGTGAGTGTATGTATGTGTGCAGGATCTTACTTGTTGGTGACCAATCGCATGACAGTCCAGTCTTTGGAGAACATCTCCGGTCGGATTAGGATCCTGAAGACTGTAAAGATCTGAAGAAGGAAATCCTGGAAAGCACACACACAGCACCGGCATGTTATCAGGAGATACAATACTGGTTTAAGGCCTCAGGCTGAACTGTAGCTTAAACATTTTGCAAGTTGTCAGGCCCAAAACAAGCTCAGGGCCTAAATGAATCAGGCTGCATTTGTTCAGTACTCTAAATTAAAGTCTCTCTCTGTGTCTCTCTCCATGGTGCTGAAACATCTGAATACGACCTCTGTCCATGGTGCTGAAACATTCAAAGTGAAGCTACAGACGCTTCAGAATCATCTATATTGGCCAAGTATGTTTATACCTACAAGTAATTGAATCGGGTTTGATGGCTTTCATTGTAATTACACAAAATAACAACACAACTATATTCCGAAACAGGTTCTGTGAGCTGTAAACAGGATACATTATATACATTTTACATGTATTATTCAGACAATCCAAATTCTGAATATACAAATACTCAGTTCTCAAAAATAATGTGTTGGAGCCAACCTGCCTGTTTATGACAACTGCATTGTGTCATGTGACTGAATGGCAATGCTATCATTTTACACTGATTGAGGCCCCAAAGAGCTAAGCTGAACAATAGCTTCTGATGCTCCAGTCCAGACATTTACTTTTTATACTTGTGATGAAAGTACCAGAATTAGAGAATAAGAAGATGTCCTTCTCCAGTAAATGCTTTCAAGCTAAGAAGAGCCTATCACCTCTCTACGGTGTCTGACATTCAGTGAATTGATAGTAATTCTCACTGGAGTGAACCTGTGACCTCATTAATTTTCCTTGTCTCTCTCTCTCTCTGTGTTCCCGTTATCTGCTCCTCTTTGTGTGTCCTGCCAATGCTGACCTTGCAGCACAGTTATGTTACTGTACTGTATGTGTGCACAGGTCAGCATAAAGACACCTGACTGTACATAAAACATATATGAAAGTGTGCTGAATGAGTCACTTTAAAATGAGATTCCGAGTGCGACTGAAAGAGACAAAGATAAAGTCAAGAAGTAGAAAAAAACAACATATATATGACAATTCTACTTGCACTCTCTAGCCAATATTTATCTATGCATTAGTACAAGCTGTAAACATTGCAGGACTGCCTCAGGACAAATAATGACAAAATGTATGGTTATGTGGCTATAGAAGAATACATATCTGAAAAAGATTGATATGGTGTCTCTGATCCTACACTGGGATTGCCTGGCAGGCATTTTAATTAACACCCAGTAAATCCAGCTACAGCACTCTTTGTCAACATGTAAGCTTGATACCTGGCAGCAATCGCTTCATACACTATGCAATCACACAGCAATCACCAGCTAAACTAGAAGCGAGAGTCAAACATCCAATCCAGTGTCATTCATTTCATTATTTATTCACTTTCTGAATCACACAGAGACGCATTCAGTCGTATAGAGCTGGAGAGAGATGGATGCGGCGGTCTTACCCTCAGGTCGTCCTTGCTGCTGAATGCTTGCAGCAGCTGCTGGTAGTGCCTGTCACTCATTTGTCGCAGCAGGGCTAACAGACATGCCACAAACTCTCCCTGAAAAGACAGCACACACAGAAAAGAAAGAGAAGATGGCGTGTTTGTCAGTATTAACACTGCGGTAAATAATCATCTTTATCTTTAGAGGTGCCTTTGCCCACACTGTAAAAAAGAGTTGCTCTGAAATAGAAACACAGCTTATAACAAGCATGAACTGAACTTGTAATGTGTTTGTAAGCATTTATGGGGTTGCATACTCTAGTAGTTTAAAATATTTATGCACAAAGTTGTTATTTAATGATAAAATGCAAGTAAGGTATGATGTGCAGTAATTGTATCCAATTTAAGGCGATACAAAAGTTAAAATATAAAAATGAATAAATGAATGAATGACCCTTTCCTTTCAAGTTCAGAAAATATGGTGTGTTGGAACAATCTTGTGTATCATTTTCTGAAAAGAAAGAAGAAAGGAAGCACTCTGACTCACAAATCTGTGCCCTTTATTAACCTCTATTGGCAACCGGAAAGAATTGTAGCAACATTAGTAGAGCTCTATTACAAGTGGAAGCACCCCCACCCCTCCTTGAGTTTTCCATCAGCACACAATGATGATGATGATCTCATTATTACCCACTTCACCGTTCCCCCTTTTGTGCCACGTTGTATTAAAAATCTTAATTATTGTCATTAATGTTAATAATGTTAGTGGAATTACAGCCGCTGTGGTAACAACTCAATTTCAGAATCTCTAATTACTCTTGTATATTTTGCTTAGTCCCAAAACAATTTGGTGAGCACACACACATACATAGGCACACATACACACACACACACACAAACTGAGGCGTACTGTACTATACATCGGAAATACACATACAGTGACATCCTGAAACTGTAATCTCATGGCAGGACCGGCAGGCTGGGGGCGGTTGCTTATTTCCAGGATGGTCCTCAGTAAAACTCCCAGCAGGCTCTCCACAATCAGCTCCACCTCTTCAGAGACCACCGGCTCCTGCACAACAGAGAAAAACACACACTTATAAAGTTGCATGAATGACCTCCTACTGTTATCTTGAGTAATTTGTATTCCTCGTGTTTTTTTTTCTTTCTGTCAGCACAACCTTGAACCGTGATCCACAATAGGCGTTACTCACTTACTTTCATCACAGTTTTAATGAGTCTTGAACTAGTGAGTGCACAGAGATTAATGAAAAGTTTCAAGGCCATGAAAAAGGATTTAAGAGAAAGAGAGAAAGAGGAGTATGGAAAAGAATGAAAGAAGGTAGAACAGAGACAGTTAAAGATAAAAAAAAGCAACACAAAGGGAGTGGAGAGAGTGAATAAACTGGTTTGTGTGTGTGTGTGTGTGTGTGTGTGTGTGTGTGTGTGTGTGTGTGTGTGTGTGTGTGTGTGTTTGTGTGTGTGTGTGTGTGTGTGTGTGTGTCTCCATCTTCTCTCTACCCCTGACAAGACAGACAGGTTTTGGACAGAGTGATAATGAGAAGGAGCTTGAGACTGGCACATTGGCTGCCACTGTTGTCACTTCCCTTTAGATGTAGTGCCTGTCTGTGTGTGTGTGTGTGTGTGTGTGTGTGTGTGTGTGTGTGTGTGTGTCTGTGTGTGTGTGTGTGTCCTACTGGGCGCCTTTACCACTAGCTGCCCCTCTGGCAGGCATCAGCGCATGCTAGGCAAATCGAGCTGCTTCACAGAAACACGCACACACATACGCACACATACGCACACATACGCACACATACGCACACATACGCACACATACGCACACACACGCACACACACGCACACACACACACACACACACACACACACACACACACACACACACACACACACACACACACACACACACACACACACACACACACACACACACAAGCAGCTTGAAATGACTGCCACTTCGACAATGCCCATTGCTAAATTGATGGCTCTCATTACTGGACTGCACTGCTGCAAATGTCCCTCTTACCAAGACTAATTGACCATATATACACACAACAAAGCAATCTGCTATTGCAGTGTATTGGCTAGGAAATTGCTGTAAGATTAATTCCCCTAGCTTTGACTCCCTTTAAAGTTATTTTCCAGTTATTACAGAAAGAATTCAATTGTAGAGTCCAGTTGGAGTAGCAGAGGGAATTCATCACAGCTGCACAGGATGTAAAGTCAAGTTTTAAGTCAAAATCTCTCATCTATAACTTGAAGATCTTATAGAAATTATTAATTATTTCAGGTTTCAACAATATACTCCTTTGTGGAAGTTGAATCTCTACTGCTACCACTGTCACCAGGTAACTGAGACTTTTATCAGGTCAACATAAAGGATAAAAGTTACAAAATCAGCCTAACAGCACCTAGCAAGCTCACTAATTAAAGGAGAAATATGTAACATTGACAATAAGCATTTAAAATGGGCAGCATGGCTCAAATTCAAACTACTGGAGAGAGTTGTCTCCTCTCGTCCCTTCCTCCCCAGACTCAAAGCTCACACAGGTTTTTAGGTTGGGTGGAATCTATCACATTACATCCAGTACGTTTGCTTGCTTCCATGGCTGCAGCACTCTGTGTTTGCGTGCCATTGTTTCATATCTGGCAAACTGGGGTGTTGAAATGAGCGTCAACCTGATCTCACACATAGGTAAAATGACAGCAACGGATTAACACCACATTATGTGGTCATAAAATTGTGTACCAGCACCATGATCAGGTTGAATGGGCAGTGAGGAAAATCATACAGGCCAAAACAAAAACAGACATTTTGCACTGGAATAGTATTATAGTCGCGTATAGTATTTCAACTGAGCATGTTTCCTTAACATATACCACAACATATCATGGTCATTTGATGAGTTAGTACAGTAAATATATTACATATTGGTCCTTTAATTGCTGGTCTCTGCTGGTTGCCTGGCAACCTCACAGTGATGACAAGATGACTCTAAGAAATGGCCAAGAAATAGTTCAGCGAGTCACTTTTACACTTTTGGTTTTTGTACAGATGATGTTTTGTACAAATGAGATCTAATGCATTAATTAGTGAGTTTTAGAAGTGCCAGAGAGGCAGAGCCAGATTAGCTGTTTCCATCTGTTTCCAGTCTTTGTGCTAAGCTAAGCTAACTCCCTCCTGGCTGTGGTTTCATACATTTATTTCCCAAAATGTCAAACTAGTCCTTAAAGAATTTGAGGAGGGGGGGCTTAAATAATGGCAATTGTCTATCCCTTCATTACTCACCGAAGAACCATTTTCCTCCTTCTTGATGAGGGAAAGCATGCTGGTGAGGATGCGGGCACACATGACGAGGTCTCTCTGCTCCTGCATGTGGGCCTGGAGGACACGGAGCACCACCGGCAACAGGATGCACCGCGACTCTGCAAATGCACAAACATCAAATATAATAATGATGCTTTAGAAAAAAAGGGAAAACTAATTCATTTTCTGTGGCTGTAAAATCTCCCATTTGCACAATATTTATGAAATATAATGCCATGTAAACCTCATACTTGATGTAAAATTAATATGATTTGCTTGATTTTTTTTTCTTGCTACATGTAGCTTGTGAGAGCATGCTTGAAATAAAACAATGTTGGTAATAAGTGTCAGTGTAATTTAATGTCACATGTTAGGTGCACTGTAGGGCAACAATTAGCTTTGGTGTGTCCTCAAATGAATGCACAGCAGGAGTGCAAAACTGAAGAGTGTAATATGGACTAACAGGCTGTTTGTACAAGCTGCAGGACAAGACAAACATACAAAGTATTGCTGATCATTGTCCAAATTTTGTGAATGAATCTAGCTGTTCAAATCTGCTTGTATCCATCTGTGCTGTTTATTCTTCCTGTGTGTTCATGATCTGTATGCAAGGATCTATGTTATTTGCTAAGATTCTTCTTCTGTGTTGGTATTTCAGCATTTTAACAAGCTTTAATCATGCATTTACTGTACAAAGACTGTGCACCTGTCTGCATGTATGCACCTTTACCTGGGTTAATGTAAAGCTGGCTCTCCACAGTCTTGGCAATGCACTGCAGTTTGACGGCCTCCAGGGGGCAGTCAGCGTGAACGGTGGTTGGCAAGCTCCCCAAAGTCTCCCTGACGAAGCCGGCCACCTCTCTCACTGTGAAAATCTTCAACAGCTCACCATAAACTGCAGGAAATGTCCGTAGGAACACCGCCTAAGCAAAATGAGGAGATGTTTAATCACATGCACACCTAATAAATTCATCATTGTCAAAACAGATTCTCCTCAAAGACTGGAATTAATACATATGTAAGGTTAATATTTATTTATTTATGTTCATATGTTTGTACATATTTTTATACATGTTCCACTACATCAGCATTACATATTTAATTTTATCGGCAGCCTGGTGTGCAGGTCCTGTATAGATCATTGCTCATATAAAGCGCTTCAGTGTTTTTGGAGAGTTGTTTTGTTGGGAAAACAGAAGTAAATATTTATTTTTATGTCATGGATCGCTGGCCAGGACCGGATTTGGTTGGAGCCCCTGACGGTCAGGGATTATGTGGATTAAACTGAAGGACTGCTCCAGTGGGATTGCTGTCCATTGCCGTTGTAGCTCTCTGTCTGATGCTCTTTATTCCTGTCATGTTCTGTCAGATTGGGGCTGCACTATTTGAAAAATGAAGATGACTAAAGTCTGGCAAAGAGTGTTATTGTCTCATTTGCTGTATTTTACGTTTATTTATCTGGGAAAGCGTGGCAGGGGATTGAACCTGGTTGCACTGTCACAGATGTTCAGATGAAGCAATAAAGCGTTTTACAGTATTGCTACTTAAGGCTCCTAGGTGGTAACTGCTTATGATAAAATGGGGACCACTAGAGATTAAAATACATAATGGAGCTTCCTTCCATCAAAAATAAACTTGAAAATTGGAGAAAAAAAAGGTGCTAAATCAAATTCACACAGGATCACACACCCAAAATGTTTGAGAAATCCTGTTTTAATTGCTTAGAGGATGTAAGTTTTCCCTGAGCCACATGTTTCCAGCTGTGCAGAGATATTACCTTGACATTCATTTCACAAACGCAACACCAATCAGAGTGTAACCTGCTCTGGCAAGACACAGCCTCTGTATTTGTGGAACAATATAACAGTGTCTTACTTTATTCTGCGATGCATTTGTGCCTGTTGATCGCATGTCACAGATTAACTGGGGCTAGCATTAGCCTGCATCCTCCCACTGCTATTGTTGTGTTGAGAATAAAGATTAGTCTAGATCAGAAGTCAGTGGAGGGATGAAGCAGAGCTTTTCAGACAGGCATGGAGAGGGCACGACTGAAACAGATAATGTTACACTAATAATCTCACTGTCACGGCCTCAAAGGTGTGAAGATATTATTATAATTGGCTGCATTTAATGGGGATGAGCCAGTTCCAGCGCTCTGTTATTGTGCATGCTCGCTCACTGACATGGTTTACAGTGACAATTAATGGAATGGAGTCATTGTTGACGTTTTAACTATTTTTTTTTTTTCATGCTTTGACAAGTCAAAATGTCATTACTACCACACTTAGAGGGAATAAGCACACATGTCTGACTTGAGAGCCAAACAAGAAAGAAGACATGGAGTAGGCAGAGGACAGAGAAAGAAAGTGGATGCACACACAGGTAGAGGCAAAATCACAGGTATTTCCTTCCCACGCACAGATGTTTCTGGTGTGTAATTAGGATTATTGGCGGTGTCTTTAGCTTGTTTGTTTTGGTCTCATTTGAAATCAGTGAAGTCGGCTGCCCTGCTGTGCGAGACCTCCCAATGGAAAAGGATTCTGCCACAGAATTTCCTACTCCTACTCCAGACCCTCTGGCAGCATGAAATTCAATTATAGCCAATTTCTCACCTATCACAACTGTGTTAACTGAAGTCCTCGAGAAAGAAAACATAATGCGACGCACATGCTCCATCAGGCACAGAAAAGTACACACATTTACACATTTGCATATGTGCACAAGGAGACAGACAGAGATAAACATACGGGCGCAGAGGAATTCATGCAAGGCTTGTGCATACTCACACACGGACAGACATACACATAAACACACCTGTGTTTGTGCGACGGGGGTGGTGCTTTTGTTTTCCTGCGAGAGGAAGAAGCGGATGGACATGAAGAGTTCGTGGATGCAGACTCGGAACTCCTCCTCATTCTGGCCTCCCGTGGCCAACGAGAAGAGCCGGCGAGATTGGATGATGTACTTGAAGATGTACTCGCTGGCCTGGAGGACAGAAAGAAACATTGTCATTTGTTGGGTGGGGGAAAAGACCACACTTTACATTCAGTGATAATGGTTAAAGAACATTGTGATATTTTAATTTTTCCCCTTACGAACTTAATCCAAACTTTTAGGACATTTATCTGGAAGTGAAACGATGTGTATACTAGTGCTGTAATGATGTTTTTGATATTTAATTAATCGTTTGAATTATTTATCAAACAAAAACCAAAAGAAAAAAGATTCCAAATTCTCAAATGCGTTACTTTGCGCCTTTTCTCTATTTCATATCTTTGAAAAAAACCTTATCTTTGGGTTTTGTACAAGAGGTCAGATAAAATAAGGAATCTTCTGATGTCACCTTGGACTCAGGGAACTTGTCATGGACAATTTTCATGATTTCTTTCATTTATATAGATTGCATGTTTAACTAATTAACTAAAAAAAACAATTATCATTTTAACCTATAATGAAAATATCTATTAGCTGCAATCTTAGTGTACAGACTTTACTAATTAAATAGAATGGTGTTTGCTACAATCAACCAGCTCTGGATGAAAGACAATGTTAAACAGTCTGTCCGGTTTACTACCTTAAAAGAACCTTGTTTTTATTAGAAAGTTGTTTAAAAATAACGAAAGTAACATTCAAAATTCTAATAAAATCCTAAAAAATCACACAAAGAAAATGCAAATGCGTCTGGAGTGTGATTGATTGACAGAATAACATTTGCTTGTGGTGCAGAATGTTCTCCGTGAATGATAAATGGGAAAGCGCACTACCGAAGCAGTGTGATGTGCTCCTCTGACGTGTTTCTGCATGAGTCATTAGAATAATGTGATGTGGATCCCCAACACCGGAGGCACTGCATTTCTGCTGATTAAAATTGCATGCAGCGTAATAGAGAGAGGAGGGGGATAATGAATGACGGCAAGATGTATTCACTGCTGATGTGGGGGGGTAAATCAGCAGGAGTGGCAGCAAGAGGAAGCAAGTCTGTTTGTTTGTGTTTCTGGATGCATCTGTGTGGATGATGAAGCAGTGTTTGTGTGCCTATAAGGGCAGCTGCATGTCGAGTTGCGCAATCTGAAAACAACACTCGAGCTGCCTCGGTGTGTGTATGTGCGTTAGGCCGTATACAGAGTAAATCAGGCATTGTGATGCACCTCCGCAGTGTTGTGTGGAGGTGTGGGGTGGAGGTGGACGTGTGTTTGTAACTGCTGTGAAGCAATCAGAATATTATGTTTTATTCTTCTCATTCACCACTGCTCGCTCTCTTCATTCTTTCTCTAGCTCAACTGACCACCGCCGTTTTCTTTCTCTTTTTCTCGTCTTATTTAAAATGAGACCCTTTACTTTCAACGTTATCAAACAAAGGAGAACCTGTAACATCTTTGTCGATTCTGGCTCAACTTTCTCGCTGAAAGTCACTACGATACCCCTGCGGCCCCTACCTCCACAGCCTTAACGCAACAACCCCATTCAAATGAACTGGAGGATCGCCATTTGTCGTTGCGAGGCCTGAGTTGTTGTGAATTCAGCCTTAGAGCAAATACCTCACCTTGAGCACCTGCTGTATGTGGTCCTGATGCTCTGCATCAATGATGCGGTCCACGTACCACTTCAGCACTTTGATCAGGTCCCTGGGGAGGACACACACACTTAGTATCACCATTTACCTCCAGCTACATTGAACATAAATGCCCTCACTGGATTTAGGAAATATGGATGAGGCAATGCAGCGTTTTAAAATGAAACACATCACACACACAAGTCAGTCGCTGAGAAAGTCCTTTGCCACTCTTTTAATTTCATAAAAACAGCTGATGTAAATGTTACAGCTGGAAGCAATGATCTTAAAGATGTTTTTGCTGCATTTATAAATTAGTTTGCGATGAAACTCTTTAAATCTAAGGCAAATATTTCAAGAGAGGGATCCTCTTTGTGCACCGATGAGCTGGTGACAGTGAGGAATGACTGAATTTACTCATTTTTACTCAGGTCTGGGTAACATATTGGTTCCACACAAATAACTTAAGGTAGCTATAATAACAAAAGAAGAAACCCTGTGTCTGCAGTGTTTGTTTGATCATTAATAAAAGAGTGATACTTCTACTTTTAAACTGAGCTAGTTAAAAGAGTTCAAAGTCGATAGATGTGTAGCAGCGTTTTGTGCGTCTGTGTATACCTGAAAGCTTGAAAAAGAAAGCACCAGCAGGGTATCTTAGCAGGTACAGAGAGTGTGAAGGAGACAGCCAGAGAGAACAGCAGGTTGCAAATATGCGTGTGAGTCTGTATGCGTGTGATGGGTAAAGGGAGAGGCGAGGAAGGAGAAACCGGCACACTTTCTTAGTTCACTTTTCATCAGCCAGGGGGCACCATAAGCATTTTATTCACACCTCTGTTGACTAAATCAAAGCACAGAGCTGAGGAGAAATGCCTCTCATACCGCCTGGCCATGCGATATGTGATGAGAATACAATATGTGGATAAAGCTGAGATATTGTACACTCGAGCTGCTGCTTTATAGCCTCGACACATCTGCAGGTGTGAAGGCCGAAACGCCAAATACCTGTATGACAAAGCTCCAGCAAAGTGGCTCTCAATATAGGTGTCCATGACGGGTTTGAAGTGCTGGAATTTGCTGTCCTGGAGAAGGTTGATGATGTGGACCTGGAAATAAACAGAGAAAACATATTACTGTGGCTTTATGGTATACGAGATAAGAAGAATGAGCATCAAAATACTTATTTACTAGTGCAGATTTATTTTTAAACAGAGACAATAGAAAACTAATGGTTCAGACAGCGGTTGCTCTTATTGCTCCATATTTCTCTTTGTGTGCAGGCTGTTGTAGAAGCCACTGAATTTGTCCGGCCACAGAAGATAAGTCCACTTGTCAGGCTTGTAGGATTGATCTCAAAACCACAAAAAGGAAACTTGATGACTGCACTGGCTCACTAGACCTTTTCATCACTTGATAACGCCACGCTGAGAGTAGAACGCGTGTTCATGTGTCAGTGTGAGACAGATGTGGGAGACGGACAGAGAGAGAGAGAGAGAGAGAGAGAGAAAAAGAGAGAGAGAAAGAGAAAGAGAAAGAGAAAGAGAAAGAGAAAGAGAAAGACAAAGAGAAAGAGAAAGAAAGAGAGATCGATCAATGGCCTCGCTCTATCAGCGCAGTGCAGCATGACTGGGGTGAGATTGGTTCACCGAGCTCTGAAGCGTTACATCACTAGATCTTTCTGTTTCTGTTTTCTGTGTTTGAGTCAAATGCTACGCGAAGGGGAAAAGAGGAAACAGAAAAGACAAAAAAAATAAAGAGCCATGGAAATTATCGGAGCATAACGACTAATTACTAACCAGTGAATCAAACACCTTAAGCCCATATCTGAGTGAGCTTTCATCCAGAATACCAAAAAGAGTGTCCAGGGTGTCTTGTAGAAACTGAAGAGGGAGCAGAAAAGAAAAGTATTTACTTGTGTGCAATCTGACACAGAGCTTCACTTTTCATTTTTTTTGAACATCCTCATCATCTCGATCTCAACTTAAAAACACGTGGACTGAATCAAATCGGGAACAATCAATACTCAGAATGCCAGTGTAGCAAGAGCAATTCTGGGTTTGGAATCAGATTGTGGGGCCTACTTTGACAATCTCAGAGCCATCGATCTCCTTCAGCTTAGAGAGGCTGTCGTTGATCCTTTCGGGGTGGGCTCGCCATTTCAGCAGATCCAGCATGTCCCCTGGGAAAAGACAGAAAGAGGGAGATATGTAGAGAGACGGCGTTGTAAAAGAAGGGGATATATTTTGTTTGTTTATAAAGAAATGTAAGGATTAGGAGAGCGACTTTCCCCTCTGATCATAATCCGTCACCACACCCTTCAATTATCGCCCCAAAAAAATCCTCTGAATCCAAATAAATGATGATATTTCCAAGTAGAGCAGGATAAAGGAGATAAAAAGTCATTTTCCTGAGCCAGAGTCCCCAGACATAACCATGAATAAAACATAACCCCAAAGAAGAAAGTCTTTTAGCTGTCTCTTCAGATGCTGTTCAACCTGAAGCGTGTCTTTTTGCAACTTTATGTGTGAATTTGTGTCTGCGTGCGCCATGTGTGTTTGTTTGTGTGCATGACCAAATTACTTTGTACCAATCTGCCAGATACATTTTTTCATCAGAAGTCTACAATATTTCTATATATGAATTCAGCAACGACATTTCTTCTATTCAGGAAATGAACAGCCTGTTGCAAGTAAATTTTGCCTGTAGCTTTTTTTGTTTACATATTCTAAATTTCGACTTAATGAGGCAAAAATATATATAAGTCTTTAACAGTTTTTCTGCAATCTGAAAATACTGCTGTCTGGTAAAATACTAACAGTGTCAACTGAAGTTTGGAATGAACGGATGACTCAGACCAGTACAGAAAAACAAACGTCTCTTGTGCTGCTCACGACTGTGTGTTCATTCATCTTCTTGCTACATGATGAATGAGGGCAAACGTATCAGCAGCCAACTAGTTCTGCGGAAATAAGACTACAAATCCCGCTCTGCAAGCCTAGTTCTGAGAACAGGAGGATGTACTAGTTCATAAGTAAAGCTCGGAAAATTGGAAGCTGTTCAGCCCCCCCTGCATATTCACAGGTTTATTCACACACTTGGATTGCTTCATCATCGCTCTCTCACTCGCAGTGTGTGAATGTGTTGTTTTTTTCTCTTAAACATATGGCATTTGAACATTTTGTTAGCCTTTTGTGAAGTGTTGCTCACTATCTTTGGCAGTGGGTCTTCTATCCTCTACACAGGAGCACAGGAAGAGATAGCGTGGCACTGTACTGATGCCAATTTGAAAGGTGAACATCGTAGCCAAACAAACCTCATCAAAGAAAGCTGCTAAAATGTCAATTCCTCGAGTGTAGTTTTACCGTTTTGTGTGAGCTTAGTGGAGCACAGGAAGCTGGTGATCCAAAAAGACTCTTTGGTGCCTTTCAGCGTCTGGTTGTTGGACGGAAGGTTGGCTTTGGAGAAAGGCAGCTTCAGGTAGCGTGTACAGTCTGCCAGGTTGGTGTTCTCTTCACACTGGAGAGACATTTAAAAAGAAAAGGACACATTTTGTGAACTGGAACAGAGGAAGAATGTGATGCAATCAAATTTCTGCTCTAATGTTGCATTTTCCGTGGCCAATTTGTCAAAACATTTAATTGAATCCTATGTGGGTGATTACAAAAATGTCACACGCGTAAGGTTGTAGGCAGAACACTGACACCAGTATTAAACCTTCCTAGTTTCTTAGACAGAAATGCAGCCTGCTGGGACGATCACATTTCAGAGTTCCTCAATAAGAATTTGTTTTTTTAATGATGTATCGTGCAGCTTTAATGCACAGCTGAGGCTGTTTGAGCTCCAAAGCTACCACACAGTTTGGACTGATTCTTCCATGTCTATTTTGGGTCTGAGGAGAAACTAGGCCATGCCAGTTTCCTTGAGCTTTTCAGCAACTTCCATCTGGCATTAGAACAGGCCCTTTCCCCCCACAACAGTGGGAACACACAAGCCTACCAGAGTTGTCCATAGTTTAGTAGGACTAAATCTGGCAGCCTGATCGGAAAAGAATACAATGAAAAAAGGAGGGTTTTTTGTAGGCTACTGAAATAAACTACGGCTAACAGCAGAATAAATAATCAGACTTTTTGGTTACTTTTCTGCCTCACTGCCAATAAAATCTATGAAAGCACTCCATGCTTTCACTCCACAAAGCCTGAGTTCATGCACACACCCTTCGCCTGCAGCTGAGGAAAAGCATGTAGTCTGCAATTATTCAGAATTACGCCCAAGCAGTAGCTTTTAACCAGGGATGCTGGCCATTTTATTTACTGTAGTCTTTTGATGTGTCAAAACCAAAATGTGTGAAAAGATGGGTGTGAATCTCTTAACATGCATAAAGGTCATGCTGAATAGAGGAACATAATCTACCACAGTAGGTCTGTGTTACGTAAGTGGACATTACTTATCGGTCTGATTCCCATAATCTTATACAGCGTGTAATCTGGTCTGAAGTAGCCTTTGTGACACCTGTGTGACGCAAAACAGTGATTGTGTTTGTGTAGAGAAACTACAAGCTGCAATTTACCAATCCCGAGGATAAAAATGGAACTCAGTTCTTCTTTTCACAGTGGAAATATTTGGAATTTAACTAGAGTAGCACACTAATACAAACTAAGGAATCAACGGTAAATTGTAGAAAAAGGCTTCTAAAACGTGTTCGTTTGACTCAGAAACAAGGAAGGGAGCCATGAAATGCAAAAATGTGAGATAACTGAATGTGTGCATGAATACAAATCCTTTCTTTTTTCAAAATGAAAACTAAGTTATGTCTTAAAATAAGTGAAAACGCATTGGAATCAGTGAAATGATCTAATTTTATCGATAAAATAAAACGTAATCCTTAATATAATTAAAAATATGAACAGAAACAGTTCGATACATATATGTTACATAGGTCACATGTTGCTCAGTGAAAAACGTATTTTTGATGGGGTATACAGGCCTTACCTTATGGATAATGAGCTCATGATTGCCATCTGGCAGAGTCCTGCCATCCTCCTGCATCAGAGGAACAAAGGAGTAGCCAAACAGTTTCTTCTCTCCCTTGTCTTTAGCTGTCAAGCAACAACAACAACAACCAATCAACACATGGACATGACATTGAAACCAAAATACACAATCACAGGCTCCAAAAAAACTAACAAACGTAAGATTTATGATCTTCCTCTCAGGGGTAACTTCACCCCAAGCTGAACTGATAGTCTCTGAAATGTTTGAGCAGTGGGCCTGCTTTTTGTTTCCATCTTGTACTTTACTAACGAGTGTATCAGCAGCATCATTACGCACCAACACCGTTGGGTGAGATTAAAAGCCAATGGCACCTGTAACCACACACATCTGTGTCTACACAAGCGTGTACTGAGCCCTGAATGAGTACACATCACCAACACTTCAAACACTGGCAAAAAGCAAAACCTAGCAAAGAAGATTTTTACATGCTGTTCAGGTACTCTTCGAGGGTGTGATTAACGTGGACTCCTGTGTTTTAAAGAAGCTATCTGAAAGCTCTGGGCATAACTTGCATTATGAACACATGTAATCTGATTTATCTGCTGCAGTAGCAATAAAGTGCTATTGTGTGCTTAGCAGGAAGTGAGGAGCGTAGTGCTAGAAAGGCTCCCATTTCCTTTCATGGCAACAGCAATGATTCATTTTTACCATTCCTCTCTACATGTGTATGTGTGTCTGCTTGAGTGTGTGTTTGCTGTCCCAAGAGAAGGACAAATTGTACTGTATTAAACTTAGAAATTGTTGCAGCACTATTGTTATTTTCATTCTGTCCCACTTTGTTGTGATTAGGTTTTTATACCAGGAAAGTTATTACTTACAAGACTCTGAAGATTGTGCACTTTTGCTTTTTGTGGTGCATGGTTCTCTCCAGACAGGTTTTCCTAATCTATAAACCCTCATAGCCCCGAGGCACTATGAGATTAGTAAAGATCAAGTGGTACTGTGTAAAATGCAAGCTTAGCACAGCTTTGTAGCGCAGGTAGAGATGGATCTATGTTATATTTCGGAACTGCTCTACCACATACAAAATTCTATAACCTACATAAGACGATGTAATCTGAGCTTGCTCAATTAACAGCAGCTATAGTATCCAACGATCTAATCTAACTATAAAGCAAAGATTCTGTGTCCTCCACATAACTCGAGAACTGTCCATCCCATTTACTTCACACTTGGTGGGTGTATGGCTGAGGACCCAAGGAAGTACAGTGTTGAGTGCAAGCTCATTATACTCATTACAACAGATAAATTATTGAGAATGGTTGTTTCTATTTTAACCAGCCTTTACAGTAGTGGTTCAGCATTGCATACATTGTTAATCATCTCACGTGATGCTACTCAGTCAACCAAATCAGAAGGAATGAGAAATGAGAAGGAGAGACTGTCAGTCGGAGAAATGAGCAAGTCACATAAAAGTGACAGTAGACAGTGAAAACAGAGCTTTTAATTAAGATTGGACTGACTCTTACAGGTTCATTATAGAACCTAACATATCTAACACTGACAAGTCACTACACTACCCTTCTTAGCACCATTTAGACACAGTGGACTCCCCACAAACAAACTAATAATTATCGTGGCTACATAATGAGTGCAAAAACAAGATAGCATTTAAAGGCATAATCATAAAAATGAGCATTGTGCTTTTTCCTTAATTGAAAAAACGGAGCCTGCTAATCATATTTCTACAGGCTGTCCCCAAGTTTGGGACCCTAATAGTATGTGTAATGTCATCTCAGTTTGGTGTCACCACAGGCCTAAATTGGGCTCTTAATAGGCAGCCCTTGGGTAGCAATGCTAGCACTGCCAGAAGTAATAAGGCTATTATATCTACTGCACACAGCCGCACAGCCTCCCAGCTTGGCTGCAAATGACATAATAATATCAGCTTGTTATGAGATAAGAGACTCGGCCTTCTCCCCGTAGCCCAGAAAAATGAAGAGAGAGAGCGAGAGCAATATTTTGGTCATAATTAAAGTTTTGTCTCATTAGGAGGTGAGAAGTTGGACAAACTAGTCTCATTATGAAAATGCTAAAACAAGCGCACATTTATACGCTTGGACAACGACTGTTTGGAGTTTGTAGCAGCCTCTGAGCTTGAGGCTGGAGGGTTGCCAGTTTCAGGCGGGAATGTGAATGCTCTTCTCCTGTATCATCAGCACCTCTTTACCTTCAACTCCCGTAGAGAAGCAACTGAAATCACAGATTGTTGCACCGGATGACAGCTCAAGCGTTCACACCTTGGGCAGCCGATGTGTGAAAGGGTGTGAAAGCCTGGAGAAAACGTTCACTTAACCTTTAGTGGATGAATAAAGGTTACGCACCACCTCGTTTCTACTTACTGGAACAGTGTCGGAACTCAAACCGAACGTGCGATCCCCGAAACATGTCGACAGGAATCGGCAGCTTGATCTGCTCGGCCCAGCGGGGGCTGTTGTTGTGGTACAGCACCAAGGAGTGGTAGTCGTCCCCACCTGGTTCACCAGAGCCAGCAGCCACGTGACTCTGAGTGAGGAAGGAGGATAGAAAGGAGAGCGCGAATAGAGACAGAGGTGGAGAGGAAAGAATGATGCAGAGGAAGAATGGGAAGAGAAGAGAGGAAATGACAAGCCAAGCTCAAGGGTTAGGTAACCGGACAAAATGAATAAATATGTCACATGCATGAAAAGATATGAATATAGTCGCTGAAATCTGCTATGCATCCACCACAAACACAATAAAGTGACATGGTTTACATGTGTGGGTTTTTGTGTGTTGCGTGCATGCAGTGGCAGCAGCACTTATATTTGAATCTATTTTCTGTCTAAGGCTGAGGCAGTGCAGGAAACCACAGAGGCAGACTGTCACAGTGCTGCACCAGAAGCGGGCAACACACTGGAGAGACACTTAGCTCTTATCTGGGTCAGCGATATTTAAATGAAGGGTTTCTTTCCAAAATAGACACCTGCTATTAAGAAAAAAATGGAGTAAACTAAGGACTTAAATAAGTTGTTTACAGTCCTTAAACAAAGCGTTTAGCCTTAAAAATGGTTTATTTTGCCTAGTCAGTTATGTTTTGAAATATGGAGACAAATCGACTATGACAAACAATTGCCAAATAAGACAAAAATACACGTTTTTACCTTGAGGACCTGTCCATCGATATCCAGCACATAGATGGTGATCTCTACATTCCTGGCGACGCTCTTTCCACCCTTTTCAAATTCTCCTTTCTCCAGTGTGACGTAAAGGTCATTCCTCATCTCTCCTGCAGGAACAGGGAAGTAAAAGAGGCAACAAGGCATTGATTATGCATACAGTATTATTAATGACCTCCTAGCAGCTTGACAACAATTTTTAGCATAATACTTCATGACAGGGGTGGACAGCACTTACATTAGCAGCATTTAATGATATATTTTCTGCTGACATGAAATTCAGGCCAGTGCTATGGTATGACATTTAACGATTAGAGTGTAGAAAAATTTAAAGTCTGTTGCAAGTAGACTTGAATACATATTGTTATAAATATGTATTTGTTTGTTTTAAGACAAAAGTGTCAATTTATTAAATGAAAAAAAAACATTTGTATGCTGTTGTTATCCAAAAAGTAGCAAAGTGAAAGATCATTATTTGTATGAAATTTGATTTCCACCTCCATCCACCAACTTTTAGTGTGAAAAGATCACATAAAGACAAGCAGGTGCTTCCTGCCTGCCAATACTGATTTACAGAGATAACAAGAGTCCATATACAGTAACGACGATCAACACACACAAGGGCACCCTTACTATGTATAATACCAAAACATCCACATAGTGTTGTTTTAGCCCACAGCATTACTGGCTGTTCTTACTTCATGCAGATATAAGTGGACATCTGGCCCACATACTATATACTGTACAGTATGTAAAAAAGCATTCATAATGTGCACAGTGAAGAGCTACAACAATAAGTCATTTAATTGATCAGCAGAGAGAGAAAATGAAATTGACTAATTGTTTTAGTCACTTGTTCAGCAAACATGCCAAATATTTGCCGGTTGCAGCCTCTCAAATTTAAGGATTTGAAGCTTTTCTGAGTCATACATGATAGTAAACTTAATTTCTTTGGATTACAGACTGTTGATCAGACCAAACAAGACATGTTTTATAATAATGTCAATTTTCTAACATTATATAGTCAAATGATTCATCAATTAATCAAGAGAATAAGCATCAGATTACTTGATAATAAAATAGTTAGATACAACCCTAAAACATATATTTGTGTCAGAGAGCTCATCCCATAGCCACAAGATTTTGAGTTTGAATCTCAACATCAGTGAAGTCAACAGTGAATTCAGTATCTGGGATCCATAAAAACAAAATATGACCTATAACTGCTCCGGTAACTCAGCCGTTTCCTGAGGCTGGTGCTGCAATCTGTCAAAACACTATGAGGAAAATAATCCCAGGAAGTAATATACTACATCTTTTTTGCTCTGTTACAAGCAGCTGCATGTACAATGTCTGGGCCAAGCACACATTTATTTCCTTCTGTAGGGGAAGTCAAAGTGGTGCAAAGCGCTCTGAGTAAGAAAAAGAACAGGCCTGTTTCCTCTACAGCCACGCTGTGGTCAGACACATTGTAAAAAAGGTTCCCTATATAACCTCTCGGTGAGTATATGAGTGTGTCTGTGTGTGTGTGTGTGTGTGTGTGTGTGTGCTCATCATATCTCTATCTCTAGGGTCAACATTGATTTTCTGCTCTTGACAACGGTAACCATGGTAGCATGAGGCATTCTATACACCCTTACTGTATGCACGCTTCATACGGACACACACACAAAGAGAAGGTAGAAACACATGGGGGCAGTTTCCTGATGTACAATGGGGAGAAAAAATGGAAGAGGAAAGAGCGGGGGTGAAGCAGCCGGGTGCAGAGAAGAGTCTGATTGTGTGCGAGAAGAAAAAATAGGAGAAGAGATAGATGCAAATAAAGAGGAGAGAGAGAGAGAGAGAGAGAGAGAGAGAGAGAGAAAAAGAGGGATAGACGGTTTCCTTTGCCCAAGGGCAGACTTACACAGACAGGAAGGGTGAGAGCACTCAGCGTTAAGGGTTTGTAGTCAGACGAAGACAAAGAAAGTGAACATAAATCTGTGTTAGTGAGGCGCTGGGGGACCCAGTCTGTGGTTCCTCTTTATCTGTGTGACCAGTCAGCACACCTTACTTATATAAAACAAAAGCTTTTCTAAGGATTTCCCAGAAAAAAATTGACATCCAGCTCTCATAAATCAATGTACAGACGAAGAGGACGCTAATGCAGACATCGCTTTTCCTTTCTGTAATTACTTCATGTGTAAATATAAAAATTTACAATTTCAGTCCCTCGTTTCATGTTACATTGAAGCAGTTGTTCATTTGTTACCATGGCAACAAGGCCCCATCCTGCTAAGCCTGAGGGTCTCTGCAGGAGTCTGTGTCATTTAGAGAAGCAGCTACCAAAGTGATGCCTGTTTACCTGTAACACCCTGCATATTTCATCTTCCCGAAGGCAATATTAGGTGTGTAATTCAAAAATCGCTCTGTAGGTAGGGGTGTCAAGCGTTACCAAGGCAACCACACTAGGTGTTATAAGGCAGGTCAACATATGCAAAACAAAAACGAGAGAATATTTTATAAGTAAATAAGTTAATAGCCTCAAAGCTTCAAAAAGCTTCAACTGAAATATTATTTCATGCTAAAAAATATGGTTTCAAAACACTGACTGACTTAGGAATCAGATGTGTTTTGTTAAAGTTACAGTGACAAAAGTCAGAATACCCAGTTTATGAACGCCTCTTCACACCTGCTGCCAGATAGGCGAGAAACCATCTGATGCATAAAATATCATATACTGTATCACGAGTATATGTCACATCTCCTTCTGTGACAAGCAGTTTATTGGGAAGAAATATACACTCCTGCCACACAATGAGAGTCCTTGTTCGAATGGGCCAGCTGGGGCCTTGTTTACAGTGTCGTGTTACATAATGTTATCTTCCTTAATGTGACGTACTTCCAGCTGAAATAGGGTCCTGGGGCATAACACAGTCAAAGACCAAACTTAATTGTGAACAAATGGAATATCAGTCATGGTGAAAAGAGCAGTTGGATTTTATAAAGTGGAAAGAAAGGAGGAATTCTGCCATTTTTTGTGCTGTTTTACAGGAAAAAGTTCAAGTCACTCTTTGACTGCAACCTTCCATTCATTTTTTATGTAATGTAGTCTTGCAGAGGCTAGCTTCTTAAATTAAACCCTTATATAAGGAGCAGCGGTGTACAGGAACATGCTAATCCACCAGCAGACCTAAATGAAAGCAGTCTACAATATGTTGAGCAAAAGCTGACATCCAGTAGAGAAAGACTGTGCTCTTAAACACACTGATGAAACATACAGTAACGGCTGAAAATGTGGTTGGCACCATATTATTTATGCAGTATGAGCTTGTTTGTGGCATCCTACCTGGCATGATGACATCAGAGAAGCCCAGTTTCCTGGTGATGGACACACCGCGAGTAAAGAGGACCATGTATTCCCGTCTCAGCTGCTCGATGTCCCCGTGAAGGAGCTGGAGAGCCACAGCCAGACCTAATAATGACAAAAAATATCATTATTCAAATCTTAAAGAAACATATTCCTCTATACAGACACAACATGGCTGTGATATTCCCTCCCTTACCCCCTACTCAATAAAACACTCCATATACAGTATATCATAACCCTATTCCCAACACTGTAAACAATCTTGTATTGGTGAGCTCAGAAAAAAAGAATTCACAAGGGCATATTTCAAGTTTTATTACAGCCACATGGAAGTGTGAACCAGACAAACACAGTTGTACCTGCCAACAGCAACACTTGTGTGTACGGGAAGCAAGCACACGCCCCCGCACACGTAAACAAAAGAAATGCAAACAGCCTGCGAGTCATCCCCAGCTCTTTTTTATTGAGAGGAAATCCTACACGAAGGCTGTCGTATAAAATTAATATCCTTAAGCAATAACTCCAAATGTCATTTAAATGAAAGGTCCAGCTTGTATTTAGAGCTCAAAATGAATCTCCTTGATGTGTATGCGCGTGTCTTATCATGCTCGTGACGAGGAGAGGCAGAGCTGTTAAACAGCAAGGGAGTGTAAAAGACTCACGAGATGATGGTTGTTATTGTTGTGGATGTTTTTCTAGGAAATATGAGAGGCAATGACGGAATGGTTCATTAGCTGCAGAGGGGTTTCCATCATAGAGAGCCAACAAATCGACGTGACTTGTTTGCTAACCTGGTAGCAGTATACCGAGCTGCGCTGCCCTACAACAGCAGAGAGCTGTAAGAGGCAGAGAAGTTGAAAAAAAAACAGGTTTAAAATTTGCACAGCATTTTGTACCTTTTTAGGCTGCTTATTCTGATCAAAAATCATTGTCAAAGGAGCTGCATAATACCTAAAAAATATAGTTGATGCACTCAGAAATAAGGACATAAGGACATAACTGTGGATAATCTCACAGGGAGTAAATGTGTCTGTTTTGCTAGGTGTCTGCCCATTTGCTATAAAAATTGATATATAATATCTGTTAAATAAATTACAATACAAAGTAATCATAATTATATTACAAGCTCTGGCCTTGTTTAGTTATGTAGAACAACAGACTGAATTACCAAGATGGCAGTTCATCAAAATGGAAAGTGCGAGGGATGAATCAGGAAAAGGAAATTCACTGAAAGTTAGCTGCTTTCACTGTAGAGTTGGCTGTTTCTCTGCGGCAGAGAGTGCAGTAAGTGTGATGGCACATGTTCAGGGTCAACAGATTACCTAACCAAATTCACTCACCGCAGCCTGAGTAGCAACACAAAGCAAAAATGCAGGAACTACACAGCTAGAGTATATCTACTGCAGTTTGGGCTGTAATAAAGTTTTAATGTGTTGTAGTTATTAAACACTTAACATGTCTAATCGTCAGATTTTGACCAAATTTGCAATTACTGCATTCTTCTCTGTTGTAAGGATGAAATCTCTGCGACAAACTAAATGAAAAACAGAGAGGGCATGAGAGGTGACTGAGACACGACAGAGCAGTCCTCTGATCTGAATAATTCAAAAGTAACACACACAGTCCATCTACAGTGTGTTCACTGTGGCACAAAGGCCTAGTGGGAATTGAAAGGAGAGTCCCATTAGGTTCAGGGGAGATTTTTCTTTCCACCCAAGCCTAATCTCCCTGCCCCTTAATGTGGATCAAGCCTTTGGCATTTATACACACATAAACCGACGAACACACACACACACACACACACACACACACACACACACACACACACACACACACACACACACACACACACACACACACACACACACACACACACACACACACACACACACACACACACACACACACACACACACACACACACACACACACACACACAGTTGGGCTCTAAAAGCTACTGCAGGGCAACAATTAGGCAAACCAGCTTAATTACTATTCTAGCTGGTCGATGTAGCTGACGCTGACAAAAACAACACCCTCAACCTTTGCTGCCCTCAGCCCACCCGGCCTGCCTCTTCACAAACTCAAAACAGAGGAAAAAAAACAAACAGAAAAACTCAAAAACAAAACAGTTGAGTTGTCGCAGCCTCTTCTGTCACTGCCTACGCTCGCATGGAGGTGGGAGCTGAATTATCTACCTGACCTGCCTCACACAGAGCCAAATTCTTATGAAATCCCTTTTACTGATTGCTGGGCTACATGTAAACAAAATCATCACTCACACTGTTATTTCAAATCTGATTACCTAAGAAGCCCCCGTGACCCTGAAACACAGGTAAAGAAAAATGAGCTAACCATTAGACTACATGGAAACAAAATCACTGTCTCTCTGCCTCTTTATTACCCCAGCAGCCTGGCGTTCTTTATATTTCAGTTCTTTACATTTTAAGGGCAGTGCATTCATCTCTCCTCAGCTAATTGGCTGCTAATAAGAGACTTCTGGCACACAGCCAGCTCAGTTTAAAAGGGAAACCACACAGTGAGACACATGGAAGCACAAACACTCGTAAGAAGACGGAGCGCGCACACACACGGCAGAAGGCACATATATAAGTACGTGTACACACAAACACACATTACGTTATCTCACTCCACTGCACTCTGATACTCGGTTTTAATTGCCCTCCTGACACAAAGTATAATAAAGTGCAGGCCTTAAATTATGCATGGTGTTCCATAACTCCTGCATGGACGTTTTTACAGGGACAAACTGGAGAGGAGACACTGACCTGTTTGCTAGAAATGAAATATTGACTCCAGTTTGCACATTTTGCTGTGGAAAGCCTGACAAGCAACACAAGTATTAACTGCTGTGTAATGTTGCTTTGCAGCAGAATAATTTGCCTTTGGGAGGAATTTACTGTTCAGATGAAGATGCAGCCTGTTATACAATGTGATTTTGTGCATAGCAGTTTTTAATGTAGAATGAGCAGAAAAACAGTTAAGATTTAAGATTATTGAAAATTGGAGACAATGTGAGAGTTTGCGCTGGCGATCATTCCTGGAGTTTTTTGTTTGACTTGTAATTTAAAAAAATGTATATATTTTTGAACCTCTTGTGTCACTCCTGTAAGGTATTTGAGTAAGAGCAGGTGTGTTAGCATGTGCGCGTGTGAGAAAGTGATGGAATAAAAGAGGCAGAAAAGTTAACAGAGAGCCAATAAGAGAGTAATCCTACTCTCAAAGCTTTTAAAATGATAATTAATACATTTGATCCACTCAGATTATCGGTGCACATGATACATAAATGATACTCAACATTCAGAGCTCATTATCTAAAAAATGGAAATTATTACCTCTACTAATACATTTCTACTTTGTGATTAAAGCATTTCATTTTGTAAGATCAATGTCAAATTCAACTAAGTGGTGGGAATGTAATTTTGGAACGAGCCTACCTGAATTATGCATGCAAGAGCATTGTGACAAAAGACCTGCAGCTCTCCGCTAATGCACTTTGAAAGAGAAAGCGCTGTGGCGAATCAGGCCTTCAGTTGGATCAATGTCGGTCGCTGAAAGCTACTCAATAGTTAACATCCAAGTGTTTCTGATAAACTCGACCCTGCAGCCAAAGACTGGAGAAACTTGAAAAAATACTTCACTAACATGTGTGTATGTGTGTGTCGGTGTGCACGATGCTGTCAATTGAAAGCAAACGCTTGCATGTTGGATCCCTTTAGAGAAAAGGCAACATGTTGTCTTGTTTTTACCAATCAGTGTGAATAATTGTTTTTGATTAAGAAATGCTTATCTTTAAGTTTAAAGATGTCACTGTCATCCACACAGTGAACCATGGTGTAGCTTTTACTGAGGAAACAAATATAAGCAGATTCAAACACCAGTGGTCTCGGAAGGTTAGCAGCAACAATGTTCTACCTTATCTGCGTGCCTTATCTTTCATTAAATCTGATAATACGTGCACAGCTGTGTGTTATCTATGCTAATACAGCCAGTCAACAATTTAAGCGGCAAAAAAAGCTGATAGAAGAACTTCATTAAGAATTAGTTGGAGTTCAAGGTGAGATAAGGAAATAGTAAAGTTAATGGTTGTTTAATACTCCTGAGTTAGTGTCATTTAGATTTTTGCAGCGCTTATCAACTAGGCTATGCAAAACGCTCCATGAGTTCAATGGTAGCTCCGTCATATAGGATTTCAGCTGGATGCTGCAGTTTTGTTATGAACCAACGCTGCTCGGATTACGCCCACAGTGCTAAACGACTGTGTCATTGTGTGTAATTACTGCATCCCTTCACGCTCGCGCGAGATTATTCATGATAATTTTACTATCTTGGAGTTGTATGACTTCTCCTGAAGTAATTATAGGCCTTCTGAGGGAAGGTGGAAAGAGGAGCTGACTCATGAGATCAGTCTCACAGATTCTTGACATTTGTGTAATCTCCCATTTCTGCAGTTGCTGATAGCGCTCAAACAATTATCAGACTTTTCTATGGAACAAGCTGAGGAGTTCCTCGAAGAATACACAGATGTAAGAAGATGACGATTAACCAACAGAAGATGAGTATTTTCATTATGTAAATACCAGCCTGCAGCAAGTTTGTTGGAAACATTTTCATATGAACATATTTATGTAAATCAGCATTAAGATTCTTGATTGCTTACAGTTTGCTGCATGTTTGCCCCTTGATGCAAACAGCTGCAAACAAGTGAAAACAGTTTGTGGAGCAGTGTTTCGTTTTATATTATGACCTCTTGCTTCACACTTTTCAATCCTTTCATGCCACATTCACTTTAGATTATATTTATTTATTAGATTATAGTCATTATTATATGTGCAGAAGAATATTAAAAATATGACTCATCCGCAGCTATAATCATTGTATAATCCACAGAAATAAAGTACGGATCTCAAACCTCTTCATTCTGTCACATGGTATTTCTTTGACGTTTGAAGAACTGAGTGTTCTGATTCTCCACCAACCTGTTGCTATGGGAAACTGCTGATGCTGTTGTTCAGTATGGTGCGAATGCAGCTATTTATAAAAACCGTCTGAATGCATTTGCGACAGCTCCGAGCTTCCTGCAAACATAAGCATGTAAGGACTTGCCTGCTCCACCTAAAGAGGAACTTTGATCGACACGCAGACTGACCGGAAACTGACTATCTCATGATGCAACTGAGCTGCTAAGTTTGTCATCGCAGCATAATGTGTTTTGTAAAAGAAACAAAACAGATAATCATAAAACTATTGGGGGGAAAATTTAATTTCAAAAGTTGTTCCCTGATTTAAAAAGAGCTGAGAAATGATCATAAAAATGAACGAGTAGCATTAGTTAATCTCTCTGTGGTTTAATCCAAGAAGTGTAGGTGTGAGGAGGCAGGGTGAATAAAACTGATGTCATTCTTACCAGTGTTAGAGCTGGACAGGTTGTATCTGGAATTGGCCTTTTTGATGATGTTCTCATGGATTTGGTGCCACTCACTCTCAGTGTTACACCTGAGAGAGAGAGATGAGAGACAGTAACAGAAAATAAATCAGCTTTATAGATTTTCTACTTCAAGCTATTGGGTATTGCTCTTAGATAAAGTAAGGGTACTCATAAGGAAAGGCTACTGAAAGAGTGGTCAGTACTGATACAGCAGAGGCCTGAAGCTCAACAAAACGTTGGATTCTACATTTTCATTTTCCAAGTTTATGACAGTTTGTGGTCCCCAAAATCACCACCGAATTCACCAAGATGACATCATATGGGTCATTTTCTCAGACTGGACAAAGCTGCTGAGGAAGACATTAAAAAATAGATTTTACATTCTGAAAAGGGGGAACTGGGTAGCTCTGTGTGTCTTAGTGCTTTAAGTAACACTTCCTTATAATATGCTATCGCTTTAGAAAATGGAACTAGTTGCTATTCTGTTGCACTGTGCCTTGCACTCTGAGTAATTGTTGCTTATAGTGTTGGCGTATGTAACGTATGATTCAGTGTAGCATGAATCACAGGTGCAAGAAAAAAACACATTTGGGGGTAGGCTGGAACTACTTTACAAAAAAGACCCATGATTTATTGGTATATATATACTATTATACAATTTAAGTAGGGCACGTCAATTACTGTGACGTCTTGTCTGTGTCTGGTACTATTTCTGAAAACATTCAGCTCAGAACTTTAACGCTAATCCACCTAAAACATTCCTGGTGTCCCTGCAATAACAGAGCAGGTGGTGTTTTTTCTTCTGAGCAAAGGGTATTTGGCCAGTCAGTCTGATCCAGCTATAATTTAGGTCAAACTACTATGTCAACGATAGCAATTTCTGTCCCTCAAGGCAATATGTAGGCTGTGCTTGACCACAAAACCACCACTGGTAAGGAAAAAAAGGACCAAGCCTCCAAAATACAACAGTAAAGCGGCAAAGGAAATACACTGTAATATTGTAATACCAATCTTTTTTTGTGAAATATTTCTATTATGTTATATTGATTGATTGACTGATTGATTGTTTGATTGATATTTTTATTATAGTGTCATGCATATGAATATGTCCATCCCACATGGGCTTACAAGAAACCACAAATTCACACTATATATGTTATATTATATAACTAGATTACCAGCTACTAACATGACTTTAACCTCATTGCTTTGTAGCTTCATAAAAGGGAATTCTGGCATTGGGATTGGGAATGGTGTCTGTATTCTGAAATAAAAAAACTTGATAAGTAGCTAATTTTAGCTACAAGCAAGGAGCTCTTAAAGTACAGCATAGTTCACTGTTTGTGTGAAAAGACTCATTAGTGAAATGTTGTACAGTGACTTACGCATAAACCTTGAGCAGGTGGTCATCCTTGGAGTCAGCAGTGAGGAGGTCGGCGATGCTTACGACAGCACAGCCAAAGGGCCGCCTGTACTGTACACTACACAGGTTCTTTTTCTCCCCGGCACCCATTCTCCCTGCACACACAAAGACACATCCAAAGACACAACACTACTGTTATGGAAGCCCAAGAGATTTTAAAAAACATGTAGTGCTGAGGAGAATAAAGGAGCAGCATTGTGACTCCCACCTATTCTTATGATGTGTACAACAATGTAGACATCCTTTCGTAGATCACTGCTTCCCAAATCCTGACAGGAAGACAAGCAAAACATACTTCAGCATCACATTCAATACATGTAAACAAGCAGCAGAGTATTGACTTCGCTTTTAGTTTTTAGGGTCACAGAATATGACTTTACAGAGTTTTAAATTGCTACCAATCAATCTTTACAAACATTAACTCATGTTCACTACTCACCACAAACAGCGTGCATTGTCTTTCTGTCTTCTCTGGCGACTTGGGCAGCCCGCTCTTATTCAGCCTGACAAAGAACCTTTCACTGTACAAGTGAGGAGACAGAGGGAAGAAACACACAATGAGATGAATGGGGTCAGAAGTGATGGCTGACTGTCACTGTAAACAACTGCATCCAAGCCACAGCTAACAGGAACAGAATAAAGATTAGAAACAATGTCAAAAATGTCAAGCGCTGAGCGGTGGGGCACTGGAGAGATGGCTTCAAAAGTTCAAGCTTCAAACTAAAGCTGTCTGAAACCTTGAAACAGAACATGAGGCAGGAGAAAAGACAGGCAGAGACAGAGGGATAGACGGAAAGTAAAAGATATACTGAATTTGAATTGCTGAACCAAATCCCCAACAAGAACGCCTGTAACATATCCGACAACAAGTGCATCCACACATGGCTCCTCCACGGCTGACTGAAATATTCATTGTGTTGCTGCATATTGTGGATTCCCTCTGACACGTTTAAGCCCAGATACTGGACTGTCAGCAAGAACAGTGATGCATTACAACAAAAAAATGTGCAACCTCAGTGTTATAACTGCAGAGCTGGATGTCATACATCTTCTGACTGTGACCCTGCTAGACAGAAACAATTAATAACATGGTGAATATATAGACACAGTGATAAAAATGATTCTGCTCAGTGCTGGTAAATATATGTGTAAGGTCAATACAAATATATGGATACAGCTATTGTATTGGTCTAATGTCAGCATGCTAAAATGCTCAATTTAACTTTGCTAACAAGTTGATGTTTAGCAGTTAGAATATATTGTTTACCATGTTCCCCTTTAGTGTAGCACCTTAGCATGCTACCGTTGGCTAATTGGCACTAAACACAAAGTACTAAGGCCTGAAAATTAGGTGATTTTTAAACTTTTTAGAATTAATCCGGAGGGAAACATAAATATCAAATTTCATGACAATCCATCCAATAGATGTTGAGATATACAACATAATAACCATGAAAGTTAATCTGTGGGTAGCACTAGAAGACAAGTCAGGGCATGACAAAAGTCAGTAGGATTCATTATCTGGGACTTGGGGCCTGCACAAAATGCTGTACCAATGCATCGAGCAGTTATTTCACTAAGGTTAAAACCTGAGGTATGCTCTTTTGTTGGCATTAGATTAAGAGTCAGGGGATAACTTATGATCATCATCTGGGTACCATGGATGTCTGTACCAAATTTCATAACAATCCATCCTGTATGTGTGGAGATATTTTTAGTCTAGACAGGACAAAAGGTGGTGGACTGTCCCACTGACACTGCCATCCCTCACCACAAGGCTAGAAATAAAGCTGTAAGCAGCTTCACAGAGACAATTGGGGAAGCAAATTGTCTGGCTTCCTGTCTAAACAACAATGAATCATACTTTGGATAGTTTGTGCATACTCTTTGAAGCAACTTTAATATAAGAGCTTCTCAGAACAGAATGAAGTCTGGAAATAACAACCCTGGCCTCAACATGTCCTGCACTCCCCCATTCATGCAGGCGGGAAATGAAGCCCATGTCGGGCAAAAACAGAAAGGACAGACACAGATCGCCTTTTCATTCTCTTTGTACTCCGTTCTTTTTCTCTCTATCTCACACACCCACTCACTCAACAAAAAAAAAGAAAAGCGGAGGCATCCTGCTGGGCCCCGTCTCATCCTGGCTGGCGAGCGGAGGGCTAATCCAGTTAGGTGACTTTCACAGTCCAACGATAAGCAGAGAGAAAACCTTGTAATGCACCAGCGCCTGACAATGAGCCGAGTCGCTGGCACGGCTAGCAGCCCAGGCTACTCACACAAGCGCAGACTACACCCCAACAGATCGTATATAACTTGACTTCATGCTGCATACAGCGACAATGGATTAGGACGTCTTATAATAGCTTGTGAGCTATTAAAAGCTGTTATTACAAGCTTGAAAGTGTTTCAGTCTCGTACAAGATGTAAATAAAAGGTTGCTTCTTGCTCTGTAATTCAGTGTTTTGTGTATGTAGGGCAGTGGGCGTCCATGTTTGAATTAATTAGGCTCCTCATTATTAATTATACAAATGCTTTTGATTTTTCATACATGTATTCCTTCAGTAAAGTTTTCCTTTAATCGTCCATATTGGAATGAACCAGTTGAGAGCAAATTTGATTTAGACGCGTTAGCTCCTCATTAGCTGCTCTCTGTAACTTTCCAGGCCATTTACCCGGCCATATGGATGAGGATTCCTATGCATCAGGCATGAGACTTTGCTCACGCTTTCCTCAGCCCTAATTAGTGCTCTATTGTTGAAACCCTGGCTGCCAATTAACAGCCACTCCTGCAAATGCAGACACACACACACACACACAGCCGAGTGTCTCTCCTCCTCTTGCCACCAACTCCTCTCCCTCACAGCTGCAGCGTGTTGATCACCCGAGCTAAGAGGACTAGTGTTCCCCCCAGTGGGACCTTATCTCACTCTATCACCGCTCGCATTAACATAACATGAATGGCCGATTTCCCTCCCCTCTGGGCCCTCACGGAGCTCGCTATTCCCACTCCTGATATCGATGATTGCATTAGGAGCCGCATGCTCACCCGACACGGGGGCGGAGGGGGGGATGGGATGGTGAGTGACTGGTGTGTAAAATACTGGATAAATTAACATCCACTGCTGGCAGACCGCCCCCCCATCACCCTCCCACCCTAAAAAGCTAAATCTACACCTAGAGGTTGCATGGAAGGACAAGACGAGCTTCACAATGGAGCAGCAGAGGAAAACTTAAAACCTTATTAAGCACAAATATACAAAGACAGACAAGGGCAGACCTACCAACTACAACCATCCACATCTGTCAAAAAACACATTGAGTACACAATAAACAGCTGCACACAGTAAAAAAGACATGTCCAGCCATCCATGGGTGACCTTATACGAAGCAAGCAGAGGTCAAGTTTGAAAGAGGGAAGTGCGAATTTGTAAAAAGTAACCATAAATGTGTGTGTTTATTCTCATAGAGCTTCAAAGCCCAGACCGTGTGTGAGCGCCTTATAGTATAGCCACTGTGTCCGTTTGTGTGTCCTTCTGAAGGAGCCAGACTAGGAGTCTGTATTGAGCACAAAGAAGCTGCCATGGTGCATAGGGGCCGGTGGTGTTGGCATGGTACTGAGACAACGGGTCGGACCCCCATCTGGTCTCTGACACTCAGTCACATACACAAACACGCACGAACCGCCAGCACAGAGGGGAAGCATCGAAATGGCTCCCTGCCAGGCAGCTTGCGTAAATGTGTGTGTGTTTATGTGTGTCACCAGACAGTGAGAGACAACGTTGGCAAGCTGCCACTGCAAAATTTTCCTCGAAGACAACTGATGCGATCGCAAAACACACACACACACACACACACACACACACACACACACACACACACACACACACACACACACACACACACACACACACACACACACACACACACACACACACACACACACACACACACACACACACACACACACACACACATAAAACTGGAAACACAAAGGCACAATGGTTGAAGCCTCTGACTGTTATTTCTCCTTGAAAAATGATTGTTGTAATTGTAAAAAAAAAAATGTAATTAGCCGATTCAGGGAACAAGATAAACTGTTATCAGAAAAATAGTTTTTCATTGGTTTATTATAATATTATCTGCCACTTTCATTTTGGATAAATGAGCATTGTGACTGTGATGTATTTTGGCTTTTGATAGTATACAATAAATGACATCTTTCAGCATTACAAGTGAAGCCGACTTCATTCTATTTCAGAGAAAAGTGCCGTGAATCGACTTGAAACGCATGGCAGATTTCAAGGAGTCTAATTACTCTTAACTGGCTGAGGTATTCAATCTTTCAAAGTAGTAAGAAGACAGGAAGAGAGAAAACGAGGGACATGTAATGACAGAGAGGCTGAGGAGGAGGAAGTGCTTTAAATGAAACTTAATATGATACCACTGGACACAAATTACCCACTCAAGACAAAGTGCAGGGTGGGAGTGGACGCTAAAAAAGTACCTTTATAGTGTGGACGTTTTTAACTTAAAAAAAAGGGAAAAAAAGAACCTGGATGTGTGACTTAAATAAGAAAAGAGAGCATATTTAATAAGCTTTGATCCACTGATAGATTCTGTGTCTTTCTCTCAGATAAACCACTTCACGAAAACCAAATCATAAAATTAGATTTCTCTTTTCCACACAGCCGTAGAGGAAACCACATATACTCTACATGCAAAGTTTAAAGTAACTTTGGTTGACAATGTTGAAAATACAGTGGGGGTTTCTGCCAGTAATGTGCTGAGTAATGAACTGGATTTCCAGTTGTCACAGTCGCAGAGTTATTCTACGCAGCAAAAAAAGAATAAAACAATGAATTCAATCAATGTCACCCTTGTTTCTTTGATGTGACCCTGCGGGGCGGTGAGCGACGTCAAACACGAGCATGACTTATCAAAAGAAGTTTCACTGCTGCCGTTCTGGGGTTTTTTTTTTCAACCCACTCATTTTCTTTGCCTGACGAATCCACTTGTTTGTGACATGAAATGGAATTTCTCCGCTTTGAACTATGAAAACCGGGGGATTTAAGCGGGAGTATGTTAGTGTGTGAGCGTGCATGCAAGTGACGTCCGTGGACTCCCAGGGTGATCCGAGCTCTTTCATGTGGATGCCACTGACACTTTTTTATTATGAGAAAATAGCACAGCCTTGCCCACTTTTATGTGTCCAAGTTCACTTTAAAAACCTACTTTGTTTCATAAATCTTCTTGAATATAATTAGAGCCGACTTCTTGACATCAGAGGGGGGAGCTGTTAAGGACGCCCCCCCTCTGGGTCAAAAAAAAAAGAAAAAGAAAAGAGTGTAAAGCTATAAAAATCACAGTTTAACATCACCCCATGACACATATATCAGTCATTGCATTTTTCATGATTACTTCTTAAATGATCTACCTGAGTGGTCGGTTCTCTCTTCCATCATAAATGTGAAAGAAGACTTCTAGCTCCTCTCCTATGTTGGCGCTCATTAAACTCTTCACGTGGACGAACAAGTGATGGGTGCTCGCAGGCGCAGGGGTCTCCTTCTTGCGATGCCGGTGTTCCATCTGCAGAGGAGGGAGGAAGAGAAGAGAGGAGAGGAGTATTTTTGAGTAAGGACATCTTTATATATCACGCAAGAGTGCAAAATAAAAAATGAATGATGTCAACGCACTGTTCTGTTCTAATATAGGTGAGAAAAGGTGGTTTTGTAAAGGTTCAAAAACAGGAAATGCTCTAAACTGAGCCCGATATTAAGATCCTGACATACAAGATTAAAGCTTATCAAATACAGTTAATGTTAAGGGAGAAAAACAACATGTGGTTACATCTCTTTTAATACCGGCCAATCACATTCAAGAGCTGCTGTAGTTTCCTAGTCAAATATAAATAATATCCCTCTGAGATATCTCACTACTGAGAGGAGTTTTGCTGTGGATTGCATATATATCTTGAGTCTTACAATGAAAAAAAATAGGTTAAGATATAGATTTTCTTAATTTAGCATGTAATATCCAAGACTGTCAACAGCACCAGAGGGTAAGATACGAGAGTTTCAGCTACATTGTTTAACTGTTTCTTTGTTTCAGTCTAATCTTGTGCTCTTCCTCATTTATTTACCTCAGGCATTTATCCTTAAGCAGGCTAATTATTTTCTTGACACAAAGAAATAATGGTGTTGTGATTTGCATCCTTTTCAACTGGTTGCTCAATCTTGGAGCAATAACAACCTAAGCGCTGAAATTCACACTGATTATAAAATAACAGACAAACAGCAAAACACAAAGGCAGTGTCCAATTTGACTGCAGTGGCAATCTCTGATATTAAATTAATCAATCTATATGAAAAAGGAATCAATATTTTACACAGCACGGTGCTTGGCATCATGAATACCGCACAGATCGACGTGCACATTACAGCTCTGTTTATGAGGAGGTTCATCCTAATCTGCTGTCAACATCCAAAAATACAAGGACAAACACACATACACACACAGAGCACCAGATGGCTGATAGCGACACTGCCAAACTGTGCTCCACATTCACTTGTGTAGTAGGATATAAAGAGATTGGGAGGGGGACAAGCGGAGGATAAGGACAGAGGAAGATAATAAAGAAAATACAAGGACTAAGAACAGTAGAGTACCACCATAAAGACAAAAAGTATAAAGAGTCACACATTAAAAGGTGAAATTGCCACCTGTCACCTTCTATAGTGTATTAATAGATGAGATGTAGTGTGAAAAGTAGGATTCTTCTTTCTACTGTATGTTTTTTGTTGTCAAAGTTATATATTGCTGGGCCATCCTGCAGAAACAACTGTGTCAAATTTTATAAGTGTATGTTTTTGTCATCATTGTGACCTGAAATTATCCAACTAGCAGAAAAAAAGGGTGCAAATTCTTCATATTCGTGCTTAAAAACTGCAAAGCTACGAGAAGAAACTGCAACTGGGAATGAACTCCCAGATGTAATAACCTATCTGAAAAGGAAGTTGAGGCTGATGATTGATTTTGACTTGGGCTCATATCACCAGTTCTGAATTGGATTATTTCATGTAGAAAGTGACAGTGATGGAAACAGATGGGCAAACATTCTTCCAATTTGGCCATTTCACCAGAGATAATGAAATCAATTACCGCAATCATGAGATCACTAATTCCTGGTGGGACTATAATGTTGGAAAGTCTTACCCAAAAGACAAACAATGAGCATCATAATGTAAAAACACAGTTAGAAATTGGTTGTTTCTTCCATCACTAATATACTGTTCAACAGCTGACTGTCCAGGCACTGATGTTGTAATGTTCTTGAACACAGCCCAGAGTTTTATTAGAATAATAGCGAATCCTAAGTGCATTAACAAAGCGATGGAAATGTTGATTTGATAAAGGCAATAAAATGTTGACCTGCAGTATCTCAAAGGAGATTTAGGCGTCTGAAAGTTGATTTTCTTGCCGTAGTGAAATGTGAGTAAAAACAATGGATGCCTGGAGGGACTTCAATCCATCCTTGCTTGGAAAAAGTTGTGATATAAATATAAACACAGAAAAAACACACAGTCCTCTAAGACTTAAACATACACCACAAATCATTCTACAATTGCAATATCTGTCAGAATGATGAATATGTTTTGCTTTGTCCTGACTTGATCTGCCCTATCTGAGATCCCAGAAGAAAACACATTAGAGAGTGATTTAACAACAAGGCACTGTTTTTTTTTTTTTTTCCCCAGATCAGTTTTCCTTTACACAACAAGGCTGAGCTTCTGCTTTGGCGCAGAATGACCAGGTCTGGGGAAGGCCTAATTTATGCTGTTGGATTTTATTACGAGGTTATTTTCAGTGTGTAATTTAAGCTGCCCGGCGGGACCAGTGTGTGGTTATATGACAGCTTCAGCATGACTAGACACAAAGGACAGACATGACAGCCTTGGAATAAGTCTAGCCTAACCCTGCTGGCATCACATAATTCAAGGAGAGGACAAGAGAGAGAGATAGCGGAGCAGCAAGAGCATGACCATGTGTGCTCGCCCAGCCGTCTTATTATTGTTCACTTGGTAATCTTTTCCTAAACAGCATGAAGCAGCACCAAGTGGAGCGACTGTCAAACTACAAGGAGCTTCTGACAGGAGGCAGGGGTCAAAGTGAGGCTATGGAGAAACTTCTAGTCTTTCTACAACCTTGTATCACAGCTTCCTTTCATAAATCACTTCTACATCTGCATTTAAGCCTCTTTTTTAGCCTATCTTTAAGCTTGTGGGAGAGACACCTGTATCACACAAGCAGGAAGCAAGAGAGTGTATGCAGGCTTTTAAGTGTGGGTATATCTCATAAGTAATACCTGAAGTCACTGAGGAAATTTTGCTACCACATGTCCAAGGCCAGATTTGAGTTATCTGTCTCTTTTGTGTGATCTGCCACTGTTACGGAATTCATCATTCAGACTCCGGTCGGCTCGACAAACAGTCTGTGCTGAACTCACTCTCTGAGGAAAAGACGAGAGGTTTAAAGTAGACTCCCCTTTGCACTACAGAAAGCTTTAGCAACTGAGCATACTTAACATGAGACTGGGGAGCTAATTAGGGATTTGATAAAGGTCTTTTAACTCACTTTAAAAAGCTACTACCAAATAAAATGCTTCAAAGACTGTCTTTGGGAGTTACATCATATAAAAACTAGGCCTGGATCTCTACAGAAAAACTTCCTTGTAACAGGGCAGCTGTGGCTCAGGGGTTAGAGCAGGTCGTCCATTAATCTGAAGATTGGCAGTTTGACCGCTGGCTCCTCCAGTCTGCATGTTGAAGTGTCCTTGGGCAAGACAATTTCGAGTTGTGTCTCGTGCCACCTGACAAATTTAAGTCCAATATTTACCCTTCTTTTACCTCTGGTTTAGTCTCCAGCAACGCCTGAAGTAAACATCTGGCTCTTTAGCGGCTAAATGCTCCATGATGTTCACTAGTTAGCTGCTGACTTTGTCTGCCTTTTGGTGCTGGGCAAGTGGCATACTAGAGGGTGCTTATTTTTTTTGCTGAAAACAGCTGTCTACTGAGGTTGGAAACAAAGTTAATGAGAGCGGGGAGAGTAAACCAAAACAGTAATATTGTCGTAAAGTGTGAACACAGAGCTGAAAGATGCCAAAATGCAAATAAAGCTGAGGGGAAATGCAGAGTCATCTGAATGAGCCACACCTTTCATGTAATTATTCGATCTACAATTAATATACAAATATGCAGCAACTTTAAATATGATCACATTTTATCATAAATTATGTTAAATTAGTCACTAATCTTGGCATTACGGCATTTTGGTTGCACTACCACATAAAAACTTAAAATCAAATTGTACATATTTCTTTTCAGAATCACAACATGTCTTTATGGAATCTCACCCCTTCACTGCACTGAATGTCCCTTTATCCTTCTCAATATCCTCTTTATTTTTCACATAGAGAAGATATCACAAATCTTTGCCACAATGGTGCAGTCAGGCTTCATTTTCCCACTGTAACACCCCTCTGCCCTTTCCGCACACAGACACACACACACACACACATACCATGTGATCCCCATCTCAATTTAATTAATCCACTCTACGGCAGCAGAGTGCATGATAGAAACAAAGGCGCTGCTCTCATAAACAAAGATCTTGCTGAGAAATATTGATGTCATTTGGACTCGATGTGGCAGTGTGTTTTGCCCGAGTGCTATCGAGTGTCTGTGTGTTTTTGTATGTGGATGACAGCAGTGAATGCCTGTCCCTTTATCTTGTCCCAGTATAGGGGAATTTGCTCATTTTGTAAGCCATTTAATGGAGGTGCATTAAGCTTTCATCCTGCTATGCTGCCTTTTGTTTTGACTAACAAAAAAAGAAACAGATGGATTAAGAGCTTCAATTACCCCTGTGAAGAAAAAGCCGTCACAATGTGTGTGTGTGTGTGTGTGTGTGTGTGTGTGTGTGTGTGTGTGTATGTATGTGTGGGTGATACAATTGTTCCCGCACTGTATCAGGGCAGAGAAGTGGTTGCCACGGTAACAGTGGTTGGGGCTTGGAGAAAATGGGAAGGAGAAGCAGGGAGCAAACAGTTGGGGAAAGGAAGGAGAGAATGAGCGGGAGAGGCATAGAGATAGATGGAAGAGGGCAGACACACCGTCCTTTTAAATACTTGCTACTTATGACAAAACATACTGATGCTAGAATTTAATTGAGTGGCTAATGAAAATTGTTTTTTTTGTTTATTAATTAATGTGAAAGGTAGATAAAATACTCAAAGTTACCAATGAATACAGTGTCTTTTAAGTGCCATTGGAGAAAAGTTGTGTGATTGTTGTACAAAGTTGGTTTGAGATGACAGATTTAGAGATGGATGGTAACCAGCTCGTTGAAACATGACCCATTCTACATATACATGGCAGAAGCACTGCAGTAGAGCCAGACTGCATTGCATCATAAATAAATCATAAGAAGAAGAAAGCAAATTAGGCATACACATATATTTCAATAGTGGTGCTGAAATATGATGTCATAGACCTTGAATCACTGACTCCACAGTGACAGACATTTCCCGACAAACATTGTCAGCTTAGAAATGGATCAGGGGTTGAAACCAGGTATTATAATCACCTCTGCCTCACCACCCTGCCTTCTAAATGAGGTGTTAGTTTGAGAGCAGAGCAGGTGATTACTGCGTGGAGAGTTGCGAAGTCACTCACCAGTCTGTAAAGCTCTGTGACACTGATTTCATCTGGGTCCACCATGCTGAACTCTTGTCTCGGGACCAGGTCCAAGCCGAGTTGTCTGCAACACAAATACACAAACACACACACACACAGTCTGGTATTGAATTCCAATCAGATAAGACTATATATTACTATGATTCACAGATTCCTGTTCTGTGATCATCAACGACAAAGTGAACAAACACACACCATACAGTCACGCATATGCACACACAGCACCATTCACACACAAACAAGTGTCAGTCATATAAATACAACTAGACAGATCTGTCTCTTCTCTGAGGAACAGATGAAAGAAAAAAATCGTCTCCCTTTTAGCCCCCTGCCATGCCCGCTGTTGTCTATATCCACCTTCATCCAGCTGCTTCCCTCCATCTATTTCTCTCTCTCCATCCTCTCCACCAAAAGCGTCTCTGCTTCTCACTACTGACCACACTCCTTTCTTTATCCTCTACCTCTCACTTTTTCCTCCTCCTTTCTCTCTCCCCTTGGCTCTCCGTGGACCAAATCAGCAGAGTGTGTGTCCTTGTCAGCAATAAAAGAGACAGGCCTGGTCAACCATACAACAGCCCACAGCAAGGGACTGTCCATCCATCCCCTCACTCAGGACTGTGTGTGTGTGTGTGTGTGTGTGTGTGTGTGTGTGTGTGTGTGTGTGTGTGTGTATGTGTGTGTGTGTGTGTGTGTGTGTGTGTGTGTGTGTGTGTGTGTGTGTGTGTGTGTGTGTGTGTGTGTGTGTGTGTGTGCGTGCGTGCGTGTGTGTGTACTGAATGTTTGAGGACAGCCGGCAGCAGGGAAATGAAGGAGAGTGAAGGGTACAGATAGACAGAGAGAATGACAGAAGTTGTGAGGTTGTTTTTTTTTTTTTTTCATATCACCCCCATGGCATGGAGAAGACAGAAAGAATAAAGAGAGAGGAAGGATGGAGAGGGTGCTGGCTGTGAGAGAGGGAAAAAGAGATTTGATTGAGTGAGGAGTGTGCCTGCAGGGGAGGTAGGTGTCAACAATAGACAGAGTAACACAGAGAGAAGAAAGAGTAGGAGAGAGAAAGTCTGAGAAAGAACGAAAAGATGAGGTAGAGAGCTGAAAGGAAGCTAGGAAGACAGAATATACAAGTAACTGAATCATATATTCAGCATTTTTATATGAAATATATATTGAGTTCATTTTCCAATCTAGTTTTGTTTGCTTTAAGTGTTAGTTCAACTAAAACACCAATGTTAAATGAACCAACTTGTCATTAGACCATAACAGTGTTTTTATGTGTTTTTCTGCAGCCCATTAACTATAAATCATATATACTTATATACAGTGCAGAAGACTTCAAACTCTACTACTACTTTTTCGAAGACATATTGTCGTAATGTGGTTATGCAGCTGTGAGCAGGGACTGCAGATGAGTTCTTGTTGCTGCTTTAAAGCAAAAGATATTGAAGATTTGCAGCCTTTTTCAAACAAACGGGTACTTAGGAGAATCAGGAGCTAACAAAGGAACTAAAAGTCCTCTTTTCTCACTTTTCAATTACTTATTACATATAATTCAACAACACAGAGTTGAGTTATTCTTTGTAATTTCTTCATGAGTCATACTGTGATGGATTGAAGCAAAGACAACACACAGAGCTGGAAAGAGAGGCTAAAAAGTCCCTGAATGACTTTTCCAAAGTAGCAATGATGCTTTGATGAGTTGGGAAGCCAACAATATAATTTTGTTCTTAACATCAATAAACACTGTCTGTGAGAGTCCAGCTATATAAGAATTGTGTTTGACCAGTTAGCAAAATTCAGCCTCAGTGGCTCTCATAACACTGGAAAGTATCCTCAGGGGTTACGATACAGGGAACTAAATTATTAGCCCTTTGTTCCTTTGAGACAAAATAGGTTAAAAAAACAAACAGCTAAAAATGTTCCTGGGTTACTGGAAGGGTTTCTGCGGTAGAAACTGGCTATTGGATGACAATAATAAGGAAAGATTGAAACATAAATATGGTAGTGTCTTGTTTTTAAAAAGACTGCAGTTCATCAACCAACTTTCAAATCCCTGATGTCATAACCTTTTCATAAAAATTCAGTCTGACTGAATGTTTTCGGTGATGGATTGCTGCTCTCAAGCAAAGCTTGCAATTAGATTTTCATACAGAACTGGAAAATGAATGGATTCCAATAGCTGAGCACAGGGCAAATAAATCAATCTCAGAACTTTAAGTACACTAGTGGCTGGCAGTAATTTAGTAATATTAACTTCAAGTGATGACTCATTAATGAGCTCAGACAGGAAAAAGCAAATATTTGAAATGGAACAATAAAACATGGTATATGTTTGTGTGTGTGTGTGTGTGTGTGTGTGTGTGTGTGTGTGTGTGTGTGTGTGTGTGTGTGTGTGTGTGTGTGTGTGTGTGTGTGTGTGTGTGTGTGTGTGTGTGTGTGTCTGTGTAAAAAAGCAACTGCCCCTGAAGTCATTTTTGGACTTGGTCTACTCACTCGTTGCCCCAGTCCAATCTCGCTGTAATGTGCTGTTTAACGTCTCTCATGCGGTCATGGGTTAGGTGGCCCACCAGCACCTGCCTCCTCAGGTCCAGGATCTCATTCATCACGTGCCAAAGCCGGTGGAACAAATCCCCCTCATTCTTCTGTGGAAGGAGGAAAAGGGTAGGGGAGGAACAAGGAAGCAAAAATGAGCACAGAGTAAGTCAAAGGCCATGAATGAAAGGGAAATTGACAAGAAGGGTTAGGATTAGGGTTAGGACAGGGGTGAGGGTGACAGACAGAGGGGAAGACACAGATAAGGAGATGAAATTATACAGTCGCATTGGGTCGCCCAAAAACATAAGTGAAAAAGAAGTGACAGAATGCGCATTATAGAGCCCCATCAGCACAGAGGAAGAGGGCGACCCCAGCGAGAGAGAAAGAGAAGCCGACAGAGGGACTTAAAATGGATTTGTGCAAATTAGCTTCAGTGTCCTGCTGCTTTTTGCCGCAAATGTATGCACTTTGATCCGCACGTATTCATCAGCTCAATTTAATCAGCACCCCAGATAGCTTAATAGGCCACAAACACAATCAATCCAACTAATGAATGTGTATGAAAGAGCTTTGGGTGTTTGTGACTTTTGAATTACCCAGAGCCAAATAAATTCACCAGAAGCCTAAAGAAGCGGCTTTACTTGTTTGGTAGATATTCAAATCAATGCAAAATCTGAGTGCATATGTGTGTGTGCATGTGTATGTGTTTGTGTGTGTGTTCTTACCACATAGAGTTGTTTCCACATGGCACCCCAGTCTCGCAACGTCGACGTCATCTCTGTGATGACAGAGTCTTCAACAGGGATGACTGTCTCAAATTGCCTAAGTTACACAAACATGCACACATGAAGAAGAAATAAATAAGAGCTTTGCCATGACCTTCACACACACACACTGGAATGCAAGAAGAGAAAGAAACACAACATCACTCACCCTTTATTCTTGACCTGGGCATTCTTCAAGTGGATGTAGCTGCATGGGAAGATCCCCTTTGAACAGAAGATTAACGAGTTAATGAACAAAACATGCTTTCTGCCAAGTCCATTAAGCTAGATGCTGCTAAATTCTACACACTGCACCTTTAACTGTTAGCGTGTGGAAAAGATGCACATAATCAATACAGGGCTAAGTGTATTTGTAGATTAAAAGAGGGGAAGCAGAGAGGAACAGACAAAGGAGTAATGGGATTAAGGAGACAAAAAAGATGAAAAGTGTGTTTGTGCGTGCCCTGTTTGACGCTAATAAACTGCAAGTTGCTCCCTATTGACTCGGGGAGATCAAAGCGGAACTTATGTTTTAAGTATCTGAGGATAAATGCAACACACTCGCACACTGAGACTCTGAATGCACACCTAACACTTGACGCCCAACTACTGTAGGTTTATTATCATATATTCTTCTGCACGACAGCTTTTAGAAGTCACATCTATTACTGTCAATCAGACCTGCAGCTCAAATCGGGCTTTTTTAAACTTCTGAGTGTTGTGCTTTTTGTGTGTTTTGTGCTGTGTGGTGTGTTTTGTGCGTGTGGTGTGGAGTTTAATTACCAGTAATGATTCGGTTTGATTTAATTGGCTGGTTTTGAGGGTTTTCATTTTCAAACTGTAATCAGCCAAAGATGTATTGATGCCAAATGGTGTTGGATATGAGTTGAAAGAGCTGTCATTAACATTTTATTTTCCTGCCACCATTTGTAATACAAATAGTTGGAATGCTACACTTTAAAACTGTGTGAGCACATATATAAGCTATCCTATTGTAGGAGATTGAGTGTATACAGCATCCACAGAATTAGATGAAATCATTGAAACATTGACATTCATGTCACGTAATATTTACCACATTAAATAATCATGTGCAATGCATTACATGTTCATCTGGCCTTTTTCACAGCATACATTTGGACACTAATGGTTCCATTATATTTAAATGTGCCACTAAGCCAGGCCAGTGTGCCTTCATGCATACTATCAGGGTCTTGGAGCTTTTGAACCTGAATGGAAAGCAGCCATTATTAATGCTGTTAAATACATTTGTGGTTTTCTTGCTACGACATGTGAGGAAAAACACCTGCATGGGCAGACCATAGCTGTTTTTGGGTTTTGGCACTTTCAGCAGATGAAAGCGAGTAACCATATGCAGCTAATGTTACCAAACTGGTGGACACTTTCACCAAAGTGTTGAGTTTGAGCAACTGAAGGAATGGAAAATTTTTTGATACGAATAAAAGTAAAGCTGATTAAATTTGCCACTGAAAATTGTCATCACAGCATGTGAAATTGCTAGCTGCGGCCAAGCCTAGGGGAGACTTTTAAATGTCATTTTGCTGCTCTGTCAGGTGACATACCATTCAATAAAAAGAAAAAATCATGAGAGTATTGATTGAGTCTACAAATTAGTTAGAGGAGTGAAACATGCGCGCATGCACACACACACACACAAACTCTTACCTTGACATTTGGATTCTTCAAGATGAATCCTCGGTACCAACCTGCAGAGACAAAGCAGCGTTTTAATTTTCAGGGTGACACTGTGAATATCACACCTTTATAATCTTCATATCTGGCTTAGACTCCGCAGAGCACACAGGGGGGAGGAAGTGGAGAAATATGAGATGCTGTGCAATTCATAAGAGAAGGATAGAGAAGATGAATGTGAGTGTGTGAGGTGACAGTGATTTAATGAAAATGATCCAATCCTCCCCACAGCTGCATGAATTCTACCACATGCCTACCAAACATTAATGTCTATTCTAATTCAGTGTCATATAAAGAAGTGAGAGGTGTGCCCTCTGACTGTGTTTGGTTTTAATTAGCTGTAAAGTAGTTGAGTTAGGTAACAGTTTACATTCTTTAATATCATTTGCACTCATGTCACATTTTGTCAAAACTATTATGAAAACTTACAAACAATTTAATTGTGATTTTAATTGAATTGCTGATTGCTTGCCCTTTCCCGTGAGAGAGCTGGATTGTGAGAAGCACTACAGAACTTTGTGGTACAAAACAACTCGTTTTTGTTTTTTCCATAAGCTGTGTTTGCAGTGACCACAAGCTGACGCACAGGAGAGCTAAAAGGGGATGGGGGGCCTATACACACAGCCACAAGGCAGGTGTGAAAAAAACATGAGACTTAACAGGATATGGAGGCACTGATTGTGAAATTCGAAGCCGATAGTGGATACCAATAACAATGTGTGTTAGTGTTTATGTCCCTTTTGTGCCAGCTAAACAAAGAAAAAGTCTTTCAGCACTTCATCACATTCTCTTTGAATGAGCACAAATTTAACGATACAAATTTATGAAATAACCTTTAATATGTCCTTCTTTGACATGACAAAAATTGTTTTTGTGACTGTTTCAAAAGCCTTTTCAGCCTGCCTACTCGTACTTGTACTCACTCAATACTTTTCAGTATTTACATAGCCCAACGATATTTTTTGTGTGCGAAATATAAATGAAATGTAATTAAATGTGAATGTATTAGAAAAGCTGGAAAAGGTCAAATCAAATATAAAATAAATAATAAATACAAACATAAACCGGACTAGCTTTCACCTCTTGTGCTTTTCATACAGAAAGTAATGTTCTTTTGTTCTCAATAAGCACAAACTGGAACATCTGCTTCTTTACAAAACAAAAATTGGCCTCTTAGGAAAAGATACAGAGCTTCGCCTTCTGAATAATAATGATACATGTTTTTAATCACTGGTACCTCATAGCCTACTTCTTAGTAATATGATGTTTTCTTTATAAGAATCTCTTTCTTGTTGCAGCTCAGTCTATTTCAATGGCTCATGTGTTGAAATTGTTGTCATACACATCTCAGACACCCTCACGTGGTCCTCTCAACACCAATTGCATCATCTACAAAGCACAGCAGAGACTGTATTTTCTGAGGCATCTTAAGAGGTTTATTATGAGCGCCGAAACTCTTGTCGACTTTTATGGCTGTACCACTGAGAGCGTCCTGACAGGCTGGAGACAAAAGGAAATCCCTAAACATTATGAAGGACACCAGCCACCCCGCTCATGTTCTGTTCTTGCTTCTTCCATCTAAAAAAACATGACTGGAGCATCAAATCACACACCACCTGTCTCATTAACAGCTTCTTTCCATAAGCAGTCTGGCTGATGAACAGCTGCCGCACATGTTTACAAAATATATATATCGAATGCATAGTCTATTCAGGTCTGTAGTGGGCTATTTTTGGGATGGTGTGTCCTTTGTGTTAAGGCAGAAAGAGCCTAACCCTAACCCTTCTCTAGTTATTTGCATGCCATTTCTGCCGGTGGATATTGGAGGTTATTCTAACTCAAATATCCAAGTGCCGTCTCATTACTGGAAACTGTTCCTTTGCCTTTCTGATCCATTTACGTCCAGAATCTCCTGAAAATATTGTGCAGAGTGGGCCGTGCCTCACCTGTTCATGCCCTGTTTCACTGTAGGTGATCAGTTTCTCTTTACCATGTGTCTATCCATCAGCATCAAGTGTAGCTCCTGTGCATTGTTTAACATCTTCATGAAAGTAGCAGTCCTTATATCTATATCCAGTTTGTTTACAGCCTCTAATAATGCTGTTGTCTTTTCAACAGCATGATCTGTGGCAGCCTCCTTGTATTAAAAGTTGTCTCAGGGCTCTCACCGGGGGCGATCCCTACGGTAGCCGATGCCTCTGATGAGCTGACTTCTACTGTCAGTTGTTCAAACAGGGACAGGAGTGTGGTAAAGTTTTCAGCTAATCCCCACTGGTGCGCATTGAGGGTTGCAGTGAGGTCGTAGTCTGCAGCATATGTTTCAACTGGATCTGAACAGCATGCAAACTCAAGATGGCAAGGGTGGAGCGTTTGGGTATCTTCCACTTATTGCCGCCACATCTGAAATCCTTTACTGGCAGAATTTGTGCTTTCTCAATGTCCAGTTCAATGAGATTTGATGTGTTAAAATTCTAGCCTCTAGTACCTCCTCTTGAAATGTCACTAGCACACATCATACAAACTGCATATCTCTGATCTTTCTCCCACCGGGCTCACATTTTCTGTCACTTTTATTTGAAACCAAATCATACACATACACAGCACCATGTTGCCCTCTTATGTCATGCCAGAGTCATGTCTAGCCAGTGGCTTCTTCTCTGAAACTGCAGCTGGGTAGGCTACTGTTGTCCGAGTCAGATCACTAATAACCAACACAACATTTGGCCGGCTCAAAACTGATATGACATGACACAAAAACATCGGTCACTGCCATTGGGGAATGTCATCTTATTTGCTGATAGGCCAGTGGCAGTCAACAAGGTGAATATTGGGTGATACCAATGTTCTGCTGTTCAACTGGTGCATCCCCAAAACAGAAAACGGCAAAAAGGCTGCAGTTTGCCTGCTTTTCACACCATTACACACTCCAATCTGGGCTCAAGCTAAATGAGTACGTGCTTGATGCTTTTGCAAATCCCAAAACTGATAGAAGCAATCTAATACATTCACATCGTAGGCTTTGGGCTGATGCTCTTTTCCAAACTGATGCTTTAAGCTCATTCCACTGTTGCAGCCATTGTAAGTCCTCCAGATAAGAGCATTAGCTAAATAGCTCAAATGTAAATGTATTTGATTATTCTAATCACTGCCGGGCTTCGCCTGAGCATCTGCGACTTAGGTAGTGTTTTCTCTGTGATTTGTTTGGAGCTTGGATGGTCAGAATAGCGTTGAGTAACTTGGGTCTGGATTGTGTTTCCTAGATGAGTCATTTTTTCAGCAGCAGAAGTCAAACAGCGTGGCAGCTCTTTGCTTTTCTGTTGTACGCCTGTGAAGGACAGCAACATGTGTAGCAGATCAGCAGGTTGTGATAATGGATCTGTGTTTACACACTCAGTATAATGTATGCACCACTGTCAGGAACTTTGAAAAGTTAAAGGAGGCAGCGAGTCAAAAATCAATTGCTGAGGAGGTGCGTTTACAGGCAGGAGTCACATGTCAGTATGAAACACTTTGATTTGGAAGCTCCTGTGTGAAGTGTCAACAGTATCAACATGAGGCAGAACCATTAGACTGTCTCCTCTGCTGTCAGCAGCCCCTCCATCTCTGAGCCTCCTCACTGCTGGCAGGGTTTTGATTTCGTTCCTCCCTTCTGGGCCAAGCATTCCGCTGGCTGTGCTATTGTCTGTTTCCTCTGGGCCTTTTTTTACCGCAATATCACATCCCTCTAGTTGGCTGGCTGCATGACTGGCTGCTCGACTGGTTGACTCTTTCGGCGTGTGTGTTTGTGTGTGTGTGGTTTTGTCCCCCAACAGGAAGTGAGACAGTGTGTGTCAAGAGCTCCGGAAGAGGGAGGTGTGTGTCTGTGTGTGTGTGTGTGTGTGTGTGTGTGTGTGTGTGTGTGTGTGTGTGTGTGTGTGTGTGTGTGTGTGTGTGTGTGTGTGTGTGTAATGTTAGGCTTATTTGTGTTAAGTTGTGTGTAAGAGCGTAGCTTTGCTGTGGTTTATCACATTATTATGGAAATTAAAAAAAGGTGAAGACAAAATGCTGAACAAGTATATTGCTCCACTTAAAATAAATTAAATCCAGGTGTGTGGGTGTGTGATGGTCATAGTGATTGTATTATCTACTTTATCTAAACGTCCCAACTTTTGGATTATACAGAAGGACAGATAAGGGGATGAAAAGAACACAGAGAAAAAGATAGAAGCAGAAAACTATAGATTAACATACACAGGGAAAGAGAGACAGCAAAAGAGAGAGAGAGTGCAAGAGAATGCAAGTAGAAGAGGAAAACAGACTCAGCGTGGGCAGAGAGGCAGAAAAAGCAGCCAACTTGTGGTGCAGGAAACAGTAGCAAACAGGAATTTCCACAGGCCTTCATCGCAGGGAGGATGCTGCTCATTTGGTGCATGAAGACCTGCAAGAGGTGTGATATTACCTCAGTGGACTTTCAGTAGCACAAACGCAATTCAGAGCGTCCCTCTTGTGCGTTTATGCCAGTAATGTGTTTGTTTTGGAGCCTGCGTGCCGCTGCAATGCATGAATGTGCGGGTCATGTGTGTTCATGTGAGGCTAACGTCATCTGTACACTTAAAGAAAAGGGGAAGTGTCTCTGTAATTTCATAAGGTTGCATGTGCCCTTTTCACCACTCAAGCAAAAGCAAGTGTCTTTTTTTGGTTTCACCACGGAAAGCAGATAATTGTAAGGTAACGCAGATGAACTATGTGTGTGTAACTATACAGTACCTTCACATTTCTCCAGGATCTGCACCGTGTCTCCGATTTCCAGCGGGAGGCCGTGCTGGACGGTCCCTCGGAAACTGGCCAGCACTGAAACAAAACCAAAAAAACACACCCACATGAGTTTTTTTGTGTTTATGCAGAGTTAGAAAAAGGTCCTGAGACATGAGCAGAGTGATGAAAGAGTAATAAAAAAATGCTGCTAGAATATCAGTTTAAAAATATAACCCAGAAAGAGGAAGCGCAATCAATAATCTGTGTAGGTGAACTTAAATCAAAGCTTATAAAATCTCTATTTTTCTGCACATTACATATACACCTTACATAAATACAATCTTTCTCTACACAGATTATATGGAATGTTATTTTTGCTTTAAGGCACAAACAGAAAATATCGAGTAAACATTCACTTTTGACAGGTTAGCGAGGACAAATGCAGCCGTCCGCTCCGTCCTCAGCACACAGGGGTCATAAATCATTTTGCATGATGCAGCGATAGAAGGAGCAGACTGTATTTGATTCAGCATGAGCTGTTTACTATAAGCGGTTCTTTTCCTACTGAGAGGCGAGCCAGCAGACGACCTCAGAGACACGTACATGTGGTTAAATAACATCTCTGCTGATTTCTCGACACCTACGACGACCCCTTACTTTATGGTTTATTTGATGAAAGATGATAGAGCGGACGCAGAGGAACCAAGGGAGCGGTGCTATATATAAGAAATATACAGAAATGTCAAGGTTTTTTTATGTTTTGTGATTCTCAATTCAAAGCAAAATAGACAGACACCAGAGGTAGAAATTTATTTAAAGGGACATTGAACCAATTTTACACATGAAGGTCGTGAGGTGTACTGTCAGCCTGTGAAAACAGTGGGAGGGCAGCTTTCTCAAGTCTGAAAAATAACCCCTGGTGATGTCAATGGGTTTAATTTGAATTGGACCAGAAAATGACAGTAAACCAGGGTCACAAACTGTGGGGGCGTGCAGTTTGAAAGTCACAAAATGAGCATTTGTTGAGTTGAAATACTAAAAGTAGGAGGGGATTTTTTTGGAGCTAAAAGGAGTAAATAACAGGATATTTCAGCCTCTGCAGCACCACTCATTTTGTAATCTGCCCCCCTGTTGGGTCCCCCGACATTCAAGAATCGCAGCAGTAAATGGCAGAGTGTCCCTTTAAGGAGAAGTCGAGAGGCAGAGAAATCATGCATTCAACAGATGTAGGTGTGTAGAAAGAGGCCAACTTTAACATAACGACAAGCACAGAAAGTTTGAAACACTATCAAAATATATATATATAATATAAAACATATTGAGTTGAGATTTCTGTTTATACAAGTTTTGAAACAAGAGCTAAAAGAAAAAGGAGATTAAATGAGGACACAGAGGCAGAGAGATGCTGATGATCCATTAGCAGTGAACAGTACTTTGAGCTGTGAGAGTGTAACAGGCAACAGGAGAGGCAGTTGACAGTTCTTCCATGATGCTCTTTAAAAAAGAGCTGTTTCCCGCTGACACACACATACACCAAAAAATTAACCCACACACTTAAACCTGCATGTACACACAGATATGTCAACCACTGCGCCCTGATGTTCCCACTGCAAACACAAGCACCCACTGTTAAAATGTCCACACGTTCTCGCTGCAGCTTCACAAACTCACACAAGTAGCCTATTCAAACAGCAACAAGCACACTAACACACACACAGATATGCATTCACACAGAAAAAAAAAAGACAGCTTCACTGGGATTTGGAGTGGAAACGTATAACAAGAGTCCCTGCCATGCAGAACTGAGAGGGATCCCGCTCCAGCTAAAGTGTTTAGAGAGAATTTAATTTCTCCTGCCAACAGGTCTCGTCCAGTGTACCTGAACGCACCATCCAAACAGCACCGGGAGTGTTTCCTCGCGCTGCACAGAGATTATATTTAATCCAGCCAAATTTATAAAACACACACAAAGTGATTTCGCACCGAAACCCAAAAGCACTGAGTACAAGCACTGCCTGTATCTGAGAATAATTAACATTCAATACTTTATACCAAAAAACATGACAATTTGATGAGAATTTGGGTGATATTCAGATTTTGTTTGAGCATTTCTGTTATTCTTAAAAAGGGACTCTGGTGCATAATCAGCAGCAAATTTACATTTATTTAAATGTGGTATTTAAAAAATCATTTAAAACAGTTGTTCTCCTTTTTAAACATCAGGGTATTTGTTCGTTGGAAATTGTCCAAAACTAAAACAATTACTTTTACAATACACTATGCTGCACTCACTGAGAAATATCAGCTGCGCATCAGAAACCGACTGCCAGAGGTGTTTCATTTGTAGTTTGACTCTTTTTCTGGCACAGTAGCCCACTACCCAACAGAGGATTTAGCTGAATTACCCATCCACCCACTGTCTCATGTTGACATTGAGTACAAGTCTGCTGATGAAATCAAACAGCAGCGAGACACTCTGTACTGTCTGTAACTGTGTGTGTGTGTGTGTGTGTGTGTGTGTGTGTGTGTGTGTGTGTGTGTGTGTGTGTGTGTGTGTATGTGTGTGTGTCTAAGTCTGTGTCCTTCTGCAATTTATGTTGAAGCTCCGCCAACTCCTTGTTATCCCTCGAGCAGCAAAAACACTATCTTTACAAGGGATTTGTCACAAGTGCACATCTGACTTTGTAATGCATTCAAAGACCAACCACTTTCACACACACACACACACACACACACACACACACACACACACACACACACACACACACACACACACACACACACACACACACACACACACACACACACACACACACACACACACACACACACACACACACACACACACACACACACACGAAAAAACCCTGAAACTTTTTTTCTAATTCATTCAAAGCCCTATCAGTCACACACACGCATGCACGCACAGAGGCAATCACAGCAAACACGCTTGTGACCGATGCATGAATTAACCAAGTGACTTCCCCAGCTGCAGTCAACTAAATTATTCAGTTTCAAGTATTCTTTTTTTTCTTTTTCTTTTTTTTAACATTCTGCTGTGAAATGAAAGCTTCCCCCGCCTGTCGATCCACAAACCAGCTGCTGTCTGTCTGTCTCTAACTGCCTGTCATGCGTTTGACTCTGACTATCTGTCAGTCAACTATGTGGGCCGGCCGACCGCCACATGATGCACTGAGGAGAGGGGAAAGGTGCTCACTCTACAGGGAATCGTTCTGTTGTTGTTTTGTCGGGATGTGTCCCATTACTTCCAAAAAAAACAACAACAAAAAAGAGAGAGAACAGCGAGTACAAATGGGGGGAAAGATGCCACTCATGGCTGCTCAACCACACAGCTGCCGCAGAGTGCAAAAGTGCAGGCGTAGCAGGGGGACAATCCTATAAAAGGACGGATGGCACACGTGCTACTTAATATGACACGTCTAAGTGGATGTCACTGGTGCATGAATATGCTATTGCATAAACTGAATAAAACCAGACCTGCTGATGTCCTGATATGACACACACACACACCACACACACACACATTGTATTTCTATTGAACCTGTTACATCTAGTTTCCAGATGGCCTGCCCTGACCAGCACTTCAGCCACCAAAAGGCAAACTCTGAACCAGTCTGACACAAACACACACACTCTCCAACACCGTGTGACATCGTCGCGTGGTTCACTGCGAGGACACTGCTATTCTAGACCAGACTATCATCCCCTGAAACTAGACATTACACAAGGATGGCAGCCGGGCAGAGTCATGTGCACATGGATGAGCACAGAGGAACACAAATGACAAAGAGACATGAAGGGAGAGAGTATGTATGTCAATTTTCCCAAGAGACAACAAGAGAGATGAGTGAATCGAGACTGACAAATGCATCGACAGAGCAACAAGGAGCAGATATAAAGGCTAAAATAAAATTGTGTGGGTCACTGGTGGAGAGTTGGTGGTTTGACACAGATCGAGAGTGTCACAATCCTTTCACTGACAAAAGTCCAGGCAGGACTGGGTGAGGTCCAGTTTTGTTGTGGTGCGTTGTGGGTCTGTGTGCCTGTATGTCTCATACAGAAGTGGATCCAATCATACTAGCTATTAGCTCTGATCATGTGGTTTGTCAAACTTGTCACAGGTCACAAAGTATTCTGTGAAGCTAAGAGATGGAAATGTTGGATGCTTGGTTGGTCCACCTGCCAACCGTTGGTCCACACTGAAAAATCTCAATAACTATTAAAGGGATTGACATGAAATTTGGTACAAATAATCATGTCTGCTTAGGATGAACTGTAACAACTTCTGCAATACTCTGACTTTTCATTCAGCACCATAATTAGGTTTTATTTGGATGCTAACAGACTAAATGAAAATGGTAAACTGGCAAACTAGCAATTAGCTTAAAGCAGCTCTGTGCCTAAGGACAGCCTCACTCACAGGCTGTATACTCTTAGTCTTGCTCAGTGTTATAGTGTCTTTCTACCTAAATTAGTAATGATGAACCAATTAACAGATTATAATCAACATAAAATGAATCAATAATAACTCTGAAGATTAATGGTTTACTTTGGAAGCAAAAATGTAAAACGTTTTCTGCTTCCAATTTGCAGACCTACTGTATGGACTCTTGGCCAAAGACAGGTTCACTGAAGATGCCACCACAGTATTTTGGAAAGTTTGCTCTAATTTTTTGACAACTTATAGACTAAATGATTAATTTAATAGTTTTTAAAAGCAGGTGGTAGATTCATCAATAATGAAAATCATCATTAGTTGCTGACTGCACCCAGAAATCTGACTAAACAAAATGCACTGAAAGCACATAAATTATTCATTTGAGACCTGGTGAAATGAAAAATACATTTTCATAGTTTTCATCCTGTGTCCCTGTTTTAATTCTTCCTTTATGTCTTGTCATGACTCATCCTGCACTCAGGGGCGTTCACTAAAGTTCATCCAATCAAATGTCACTTTGGGCAATTAGATTAGCCACATTGCTCATATCAAACCACACTTCACCTCTTGTGGGTTGTATTAGCCGACAGAGGGGTTTTCATTTCTGAACAAATGTGGCTGTGATCTAACTCATTCATCTCCCCTCATCCTCCTCCTGATCTAACAACAGGTCTGGAGTGTGGAGTCAACAGTGCTCTGTAGCTACATATTACGCTAAACTCTCAACTACTTTTTTTGCAGCTAAATCAAATGCTAAGAATTTGAGTTAAATCCCCCAAATATTGTGTTTCACTGGTAAATATGTCACAGTAAATGGCCTGTACTATGGTAAATGGCCTGTACTTATATAGCGCCTTTCTAGTCTTTTCGACCACTCAAAGCGCTTTACAATACATTTCATTCACCCCATTCACATACATTCATACACTGATGGCAGGAGCTACCACGCAGGGTGCCAACCTGCACATCAGGGGAAGCTAATCATTCATACACATTCATACACCGTTGGCACAGCAACGGGAGCAATTTGGGGTTAAGTGTCTTGCCCAAGGACACATCGACATGTGGACTGGAGGAGCCGGGAATTGAACCGCCAATCTTCCAATTGGTGGACGACCGCTCTACCTCCTGAGCCACAGCAACCGTAAAGAAGCTAAAGACACTTCCGTGTCACTGAAGACTTTGACTGACAGCGATTTTGTCTGAGGGCAGAGGTCGCATTTCGATCTCTTTCATGCGCTTCCACCTCACCTTAATCCACGAGGACTTTGTGTGTGTTTGCTTGATTGCCAGTTCATTCTTCTGAGGGAGTCAAGAGACCCCAAGAAGGTCTACAGACTCGGATTAGGCTTACGTGTGTTTTAGGCTGCCACTTGGAAGTGGAGGCTTGTCAAACCGTGTTACATTCGGTTTGCTCGTCGCTGCGTCTAAGCTCCTTAGAAGAACAAACACTGCCACGGGCCTCGAGTAAGAAGAACATCGGGGCTCGCTCGCTCCTTCAAAAACAGCCCGAGCCCCTTCAAAAGGCGACGGCTGAACGAGGAAGGTGTAACGTCGGCGATAAAGGAGTTGATATCATGTCGCTGCTAGACTCAATTTTACAGAGATTTCACCATTAAAGTAAAAATGAACATGAAAGAAAAAGCATGAAGATGCAACTGATCTCGCCTGCAGCTTTTGTCAGCTTTTTTTTTTTTTTGCATTAAGTAACACCGCAAATTTCATTGAAAGTGCTCATTAATGTGCTTTTTAACCTCATTAGCCTGACCCTTTCTTCTCTCTAATTGATCTTACAATGATTCACGCGTATAATCCACTCCCACATGTTAATTATACAGCATTTATATCATTAATATGCTAATTTGACAGCAAGGCAACTGGTGGCACTTCACTGGCCTCCATTGCTGCCAAATGTAGGCATCATGAATATTTCATTCCTGTGTGGGAATATACATGTGAACATTATGAAACATGAACATGCACCTACTGTGTCTATGAGGATGTACTAAGATCATGAGGGGAGGTTAATTTTATTGAGGGGAAGAAGAGTGTGCCAAAAAAATGCCAAAATGGGGAAGTAGCACTTGTGTCTTTCTCACCTGTTTACAAGATTATCACTTTCATAAACAACTAACACATAGAAGTTAGAGTTATCTACACTAATATAAAACCTCTTCACTTCCTCATGCAGCACATTTACTGTCCAAAAAACCATAACACTGTCAGAACTGTATGAAGTGCCCTTTATTTTAGCAACGTGACTAAAACATTCCCTCTCAGACCAAAACTAGCTGAGCTATGTTTTGTCTAAGCCAACTCTGCACACACTGTGTTCCTAACCCAAGGCTTCAGGCATTCATCTCTCTATGTGGTGAAGTAAAAGGGGCTGAAATCCATCCACGTCAAGCCAAACAAGCATACTTCTCCCACCGCCTCATGGATTGGAGGCCGCTGAATGTGGTTACCAACACACGAGGACTTACTCAGGGATCTTGTACGCTGAGAAAATCCAAACCACAAAGACGTGTTTATGCATATACGAAGAGCACAAACACACACAAGCTCACGAGTGTGATAACAGAGGGGTCTGACAGCCTGAGTGTGAGCTGGAGAGAGATTAAAGCAGTCAGTGCGCGCTCGTGTACATCCCCCGCTGCAAAAAGAAGGTGATTTCTCTGGTTTGAGCTTGGCATGCTGGGAAGTGGCATCATACATTTTAAAGCGAGGGGAATCAACAGGGGTCGGCCAGCGGGAGGAGAGAGAGAGGCAGATGTCTGAAAGTAGCTGTGCTGAGAAGGCCTTGAACAGGACTCAAATTGGCAGTTGTGCGCATGGAAAAAGACAAACACACACACACAGGTCTGATAGGCAGAGCAGACAAAAGCCAGGCCGGCAGAATCACCCAGGAGGAACGGCTTTCATTTCGCCTTCTCCATTGCCGGCCGCCAGGTTCTTTTCGCCTCCTTTGTGTGTGTGGAGATGGTGACCTAACCGGCACAAAAGCGCTCACTAGCGACAATGACCCTTCGCTCAAATCAGATTGGAGGAGCAGGAGCTTTCACAGAGCTGTGAGTCATTTTTTTTTAAGTGGCTGCATGACAAAAAGTGCGGCTCAGGGGTCGGCATCATCTCAGCGTTGCCTCAACGTCAGAGAACGAATGTGAAATCTTATCTTATGCTTGAAAGAAGACCAAAATAAACACACGCAAACACACAGACACTTATTAAGAGACGTGTCTGTGAACTCTTGCTGCTTTCCCCCTCCACGACTCAACAAACATGATTAGCACTCATGAACTTGTGTCATAAACACAAGCACATACTTAGTTTGTCACTTCACACTTTATAAATGAAGAGCTGACAGTGGTTCACATCGGGGGGGGAAAAGGAATAAAAAAAACAATATATTTTTATCATTGGCACCATCAACAGCTGACGAGACAGCAGATTATGCCTCGGTCACAAAGTGCAGAACAACAAAGGCACAGAGAGCGATCAACAAGAGCAACAATCAATCTGTCTGATGAGGCTGGGGCAGCAGAAATCATAAATGACTCAGATTAAATAGGAATATAGGTCAGTGCGCTAAAGCCTCACCTCATTCCCAGGCATTAATCTGACTATGTGGTGTGTGTGTGTGTGTGTGTGTGTGTGTGTGTGTGTGTGTGTGTGTGTGTGTGTGTGTGTGTGTGTGTGTGTGTGTGTGTGTGTGTGTGTGTGTGTGTGTGTGGTTTTAAAAGCTAGCTAAGTGCATCATGCATTAGATAGCCAACTGATGCCAAAGTTGAGATGAGATGATTATAATAATCCTCTTGAGAGGATTTATCTCACCTGCATGAATGTGTTATTTTTCCCCCTCATCTGGACTATTTATCTTTGGATTACGACATCATTATTTCTGTTAATTATCTCACCGTGATGGCTTAATAGTCAAGGATCAATGCTCATTCTGAAGGGGTCTGTACACAAAACTCATCTTCTCCACAGCTCAGAGCTCTCACGTCTTTGTAGTTGATCGTCTGTGAATAGTTAGTTACAGTCAGTGGGGTGAATGATAACATAAGGGACACTTCCTGTGACTGGCTGGAATGGTATTCCTGCCAGCTCGGATTTCACCGGGAATTGATCGGACGCCAGCTTTCCCTGGAAGACAAGAGGACGCCCGTCGAGCCGCCGCCATGATTCAACTTCAGTGTTTTTAATCTCTGTAAATACAAAGAGTGCCAAACATGTCAAGTGTGAAAGCAAGCCTCATCGAGTATGTTTATTTCTAAAGAATAGATCCAGTTTGTTACAGCTAATACTATTTTTGTAGTTTTGGCCATGATTTCTCAGTTATGATCCAAGTCATTGCTGAGCAACAGAGCCAGAAACACTGACTTGTCACCAATGAACCAGGAGCTGTAAAGATGAATGCATTAGAGCTGACAGGTAGCTTATTGATCCGTGTGCCATTCTTGCATCATCAGCACAACGTAGACCCACATGGGGACATCACATTCAAGTGACTGACAGCAAGTCATGCTGCACTTAAAGGTTCTCTGATTATGAGGTTTATTAGAAGAGACTAACACTTCATTCCTTTTACCACTTACAGGGGAAGGCATAAAGTTTATACAACTTTTTAATGAGGAACTGCCAATATCCGTGGCATCAGACAAAAACACTGACATGTACAAGTGCTACCATGATCAACAAATCATTTACATCTACGTCACTTATAGGTTTGGCTTATTGACAGCTCACAGCTAAAGAAGATGGATTTAATACCTGTTCAATTTTGTTATATCACATCACATATCCGAGCTTCAAAGCAGACCCAGCCCAACCGTTTCAAGCTTACTCAGTACGGTAGTTTGCTCTGAACCAAACAGGTAAAGTGTGAAATCACCCCATGGCACTTTAGTTGAAGGTAAAACCAAATGTGACCACATCAAAACTCCCTCACTGCACAGTCAACTGGGTGTATGCGGGCATACACCCAGGAGTATTATGTGTTCAAAGTTAAAGCAGGAAGCTGGTCTGTAAACTGTGAACCATTTCTCTTCCAAATCAGTTTGGACAACCTGAGGTTTGCTTTCTTTATCATCTGACTGCTTGATGCCTCTCGCCCCATCAGACATCTTTTTTTAGCAATGTTGCTATGTTCCATCACAGGAACGATGACCTAAGTCATGAAAATAAGACCCAGAATGATCTCTTAACTTATTTTGTGGTTAGTGGAGATCTCTGGCAGATAACACAAGACCTCTCACACTCATAACACTTCAGCTAAAAAAGGAAGCTGCTGCAGCTTTGGAGTGTTTGGATTTTTCAATAGCAGCTGGAATCACGCCGACACCGGTGCCTACACATCCTCCCACCCCACGGAGAGAAAGATGGACAGAGTGGAGGAAGAAAGAAAGGCTAAAATATACAGCGGGAGAGGAGGCGAAAAATTTAAGGGTGTGGGTGTGGCTGATGAGAGAGCGATAGAAAGAAAAAGAGTTGGGGAGACAAAGAGATACTGTTGACAGAGAACGAGAGCAGCAGAGTGGAATAGCAGAGAGGAGACTGCAGCTCCCACTGACAGATGGAGAGCAAGAAAGAGAGGGAGATGAGCAGAAAAACATCTGCTTTTCTTCCTCCAGGTATAACGGTTGAAAGTGGGAGTGTCAGATGAAACTCACTGCATCAATCTGTCTCTTTCTCATTCTGACTCACTGCAGCCTCTCCACTTCCTTTCTATTCTATCTATTTTACCTTCCATCAACGGCTCTCTCGCTCTCCTCTCTCAGGGGAGAGGAGGTGCGACTGACCTCTATCTGCACTTCAGGCTCTTTTGAATCAAATTACAACAAATTATGCACTTGCGCTGCAGTGGCACACGCGAGCGTAAACACAACGTAGTAGTGAGGGAACATGTGAGTATGTGTGTGTGGCTTGTATAGAACCTGTGCACACTTGGCTGTGAGTTTGCGCAAAACACACATGTGGGGAGGTTTGTGATGCATTTGGAAGTGTCTGACATCATATCTCACTGACAATGACATCAGAATCACCACTGGTAACAAAAAAAAAGAAAGAATGAAAATAAAATAGACACACATTGGTTTTCATGGCTTCGGGCCGTGTAGCAGTCAGGTCCATGCTGAGGATGATGAAACTTTGATGAAAAAGTGATGAAACAAAATCCACCAAAAAACAGCATCTGTGGTTTTGTCTTGCAGCTCTGGCCGACTAAACATCAAACACTGAAGTAGTGGCATTTAGAATAAAAAGGAAAAGGGAGGGAAAACGCTGCCCAGAGGTGAAGTTAAATCGATGGGATTGTATTAGCAGAGCAGGTAATGGCTTAGTTCAGATTTTTATTTGTGTTACGCGCCTGTCAGGAGACTGAAAACGTGGCGAGACAGGCTGAGCGTAGCCCAGAGCCACAGCCTCGAGCATGCAGACACACAGGCGCAAGTAGGGTTTGTGCTGACTGAAGAACAAGTAGAAGAAAGACTGGGTAAGGAAAAGGACAGATGAAGACAGAAGAGCGGCGAGACTGACAAACACAAGCAGCAGTGAGAGACAAAAGAAAAGAAGAGAGAAAGGATGAGAGGGCCAAACAGAGAGAGGAAGAGAGAGTGAATCAAAGGTGAGAGGCAGGAGAGATAAGTGGCTGTCAGCTCTCGTGCATCTCACTTCACTTTGTTTGCCCCCACTGGGTGTCAGGGCGGGGGGGGGGGGGGGACCAACACCAGGGCCAGAGGAGGGAGAGGGAGAGAGAGAGAGAGGGAAGCTAAGAACACAAGAGTCAAGTGAATTGAGAGGGAAGAGAGGAAGAAAGGTGATGATGACTGCATATGAAGTGATAAATAGGAGGGATTCAGCGGTAAAAATAAAAAGATTCACAAGCGACACCTGCAATTCACACACCCATACTGCCTCAACACGCTGCACGTACACAATGAAATCTAAATCACTTGCCACATTTTCATCTTTTTAACAGAACATATGCTTTTGTCAGCCCCGAGGCTTCCACTGTGATGACAGGCTCAAGTATAGAATGTGCACAAAACTACTGAAACTAAGTCACTTAACTTGTTGCTCAATAAAAAGGCGCAAACTTCAGTGCAGCTCTGGAGACATATAACGAAGGGGAGCAGATCAGAAAACTGCAAAGCTCCCTCCTGTTAGGTAACATTAAAGGGCAGTTATGTATGCAAGAGAGAAAAAGAGGCATTGTCACGGCAACCACAGCAAACACTACAGTCAATACCTTTCCAACAAAGAGACACAAGCATTTTGTCCAAATACTCTGAAATGAAGTGTGCAGTTTTCAACACATGTACAGAGAGGTGACATGTCAAAGGAATTAAAATATCAGTGTCTTTTGAAAGATTGATATTCACCCCTCCAGTAGAGTTTCAGAGATCTATGCCAGGGCTTAGGCAGCTGGCCCAATCTGCATGTCTACTCAAGAGTTTAACAAAGATTAAGAGCGCCTGCTATTTAAACAAACTGATCAAGCCAACTGATTTCAAGGCGACAGTTCCTGTGCTCATGTAAAATCAACCAGAAAGGATGATGGTAAGGAAGGGGAGAAAATGTCAAAGATGCTGTGTGACATTATGAAACACATCATCATTGCATAATTCAAACATCTGAATGCTGCATCAATCCATAAAATTCTGCTGTATTACAGGAAGGCAACTTCTGTGGGAATGTTCAGTCACAGATTACGATGTCCTCTACAGTGCTCCTCTTTTCAAATTACTATGCTTGTCCTGTTGAGTGAGGATTATCAGGAATTCTTGGCAGGGGTGCAGATGCCACTTCTGCTCTTTTATGATCTATTTAATTGTACTTGTTTGTATTTTACATTTTAAGGCTCAAAGAGCATTCCTTAGTTTATTTTGTTTTTGTTCTAATCTTTAATCTGGGTTATTTAATAAGGGCAGGACAACTGTCATTTTTTATGCTTTTATAAATTAATAAAGTGGACTTTGAACACTAAAGAGGGTTTTTAAGCCTGAGGATGATACAGTACACGGTCTGTGCGTCTCCACGTTTGAATGATGCCTCTCATTTGTATACTCAGCGTGTGTTGCTGTGTTAATGTGCTGGTATCATACCATTTGATTCTGTCGTATCATACTGGACAGCTGGTGCTTATCACCTCATTAAAAAATGTTTCCCCCACTCCACTCTGATGAAAAGCATGCTGCTCCGCATGCGTACAGTATCTCAGCGGGCACACATGCATGGAGATTGCGCAGATAGGGGCAACGGGAAGCACACGATACGCACACAAACACGTGCGTGTTCGTGGTGTGGAGAGCTTGGGGGGGTGTGCATGTGTAGCCCAGCATCTCTGAATCTGCACCGAGCCGTGAACAACTATATGGAGGCTTTCTTTCTTAGGAAAACCCGCTGGATTGTTGCACAACAGTAGCCAGGGAAGGGGTTACATTACATGTTATTATACACAGATGCGGGCTGAGTTTGGATCACTGATTTGTTGTTAAGTCAACATACCGCTGCATCATCGCTGCTGCGCTCACGATTGCAGGGTACGAGCCGTGACACAAAAGCCCACAGAGGACGAGTGAACTTCCAGCACACACACAACACCTCCGAGCTAAAATTAAAAGTATTGTTGAGCGTTGCTCACTGCAGAATGAGATCTATCCATGTATCCAGGCACAAATAAACACATTGATGCTCTTAAAAGGGTAACTTGATCATGCATGCATGATAAAGAAAGGGCAGGGATGCTCTGTAGCTCTCTAGGGTTTAGGGCTACGGGGGGCAGCAATGGAATGAAAAGTGAGATTTTACGGCTTCATTTTCTGTGAAAAACCACAGCCTGGCCTCTTTCTGTGTACACACACATATGTCGGTGTCTGTGTGGCTTCGTAATGCGTCTGTATGTTTTCAAACGTGTGTGTTTGTGTGCTAAAGTGCACTCATGCCAGCAGTATCTAAACAAGCCTAAACAACAGGCTGTGTTAACACCGTCCCTACGGACAGGCAGGCTTCTGCTTCATCTGATTAGCAACACTGAGCCCAAGGGCTACACAAATACACACACACAGAAGGCAAAGATGGCAAGAAGGGTTAGACTGAGAGTTGGGTCGATCAACAAGGGTCGATAGTAAAGGTGATGGTGAATAGATGAAGGAGTGAGACTTTTGGGAGACTGGGGAGGCCAACAACATTTAAATAAGAGCAGATCATTTGGGGAAGTTTAAAAAAAAAAGAAAGAGGATGATCAGGGGAAGAAGAGAGACCCTCAAGATAAATGTCAGCAGAGGACCACAGGGTTAATATTGACTTCAACCCCAGCAGCCATTTTCATCTCATTAGCGCAGCTGATCATAAGTCTTCCATTAGTGATGAGCCTGACGGTACGTGTCCCTGCACAAATATCACCGAGTCGAGGAGGAAATGACCCCATGCCGCTATCGCTAAATGCTAAGCCTCCCAGGAGACGCAGTGAATGGAGTGCAAATAAAAAGACAAAGAAAGTGGTAGAGGAGGGAGAAGACTTGATGACAATGTTGATGATAGGGTTGAAGCTGGAGATGAAGACAGCACAGAGAGTCTTATTTAGCCTAGTTTGCTGCAAACAAGAGTAAAAAGAAGCGTCACAAAAACTGACGAGAGAGAGAAAATCCCGGCAGACTCGTAGCCCAAATGCTGCACAGTCATTACTCTATAAGTTCTCCTCACATCCTGGCCTAGTAGCCGAGATAAAACAAAGAGCTCAGTGACAAGCATCGGTGAGTGATTCCAGTCAGCGGGGAGTGTATGAAGAGCGAGAGAATGAATGAAAAGACCACAGTGTCGGGGGTGAGCGCTGAGCCCTGGAGGGCCAGGTTTGGATGTGAGGGGGTGTACTAGGATTCGCCGAGTGAGGTCGAGACAAAGGAAGGACTGAAACACGCTTGGTCACGCAAACATGACATGGCGTGAATACAGCATGCAAGCTAATAAGTTCGCACACACGCGCTACCAGACGGCGATAGCCTCCGAGCACAGCCAGGGCAAATAGAAGACACTTGACTTCACAGGACGTGGCAGTGTGCAGTAACTCAGAAACACACACACACACACACACACACACACACACACACACACACACACACACACACAGAGGTTCCACTAAATGACACACAGATGGCAGGTGCTACACAAATACAAGCCACTGGAGCATACCTTATTATCAGCTAAGCCAGCCAGTCAGCTAGCCGGTCACTGCCTCACAAAAGGAACCAATCTGCAGCTTTGAATACAACAGGGTCCCTTAACATGAGCAAAAGAGGAGCTAAGCTAACAACTTAAAAGGGAATCCTGTGAAGCAGAACGCTCAGCAAACCAAATGGAAGCTGGAGTGAAATGAAGGAAATACGGACCACTAGACTGGACGGATACCTGACGGATGGATTGTTTCATGATAATGAGACAGATTGGAAATTCAACAGTGTGTGGCCCACAAAAACTGGCTCCACCTTCTCCAGTGTCAGCAATTGCTTCTTTTCTGTTTTACAGGGCTGCAGCTAGCAATTATTTTAATTATTGATTCACCTACCAATCATTTTCTATCGTTTTGCCAAAAAAAATACCGTTTATAATGTCCCAGAGTGCAAGGTAACATCTTTAAATGTCTTATTGTGCCCAAACAGTCCAAAACCCAGATATTCAGTTTACTATCATGTATGACAAAGAAAAGCAGCACATTCTTTTGGAATTTTTGCTAACAATCTACAGAACTGTTACCAATACAGTTTCTTTTCCCGAACGTCTTAAAACAAAGAGGCATTCAATGGCTGTATTTACAAGTACAAAGTGCACCACTGGGTATCAGGAAATTCTGAGCAAACAGCAAAAGTTCTGCTGCAAATCCTTCCACCGCTACAGTAGAAAGAGCCGAGCAGAGACTACAATGGAGCTGAACTAACAATGATGAGACAGCGACAGCGGTGATGGGCGATTGAACCGAGATATATGACAAGTACGGAATCTGTCATCTAACCCAAAGCCCTCAGATTATAAATAACATGTTTTCATGTGATATGCATTCCGCTTTCCACGAGCCACAAGATATGGAGAATGAATGAGTGTGTGTGTGTGTGTGTGTGTGTGTGTGTGTGTGTGTGTGTGTGTGTGTGTGTGTGTGTGTGTGTGTGTGTGTGTGTGTGTGTGTGTGTGTGTTAGTCTACATTGGCACTGATTCTCATTCTTTCCTATGAAAACAGCTTCACACACTAAAAACTGAAAAAATGAGGGTTGGATTCTGTGGCTTACTGGGCTGCCAGTTATACCAACATCTGCTATGACTTACACACACACACACACACACACACACACACAGAAATATGCAAGTCAGACTAGGAAAGAAAGTTTTGACATAGGTGTACACACATAAGCCCACATGACATGCTGATTTGCTGAAACTTACAGTGACTTTCAAGCAGAATATTTTCTTCCCACTTACATACAAACAGGCTGTATAAAAAATATATGACGGAAATCATTCGTGTTACTATGCTAATGAGTTTCTTAAGAAAATGGGTTTACTTCCTTTTAAGTGCTTCAGTCACCTTTCATGTCAGGAAATGTAGGCCTAAGAAGAAAAAGAAATAAAGGAAGAGGTGACTTGTTACCCAAATGTTCTCTCGTGCTCATCCACAGTCGTCATAAACGAGAGCGAAACTGCAAATGTAAACAAGGGCGGGTGGCTGGTTGCAAATGATTCCTGAAGAGCAACCTCTAGAAAGAAGCAGTCTGTTGGGCGCTACCAAATGTATGGCCTCTGTGTGTTTCTGTGTGTGTGTGTGTGTGTGTGTGTGCACGTGGTCAGACATTCCTGCAGGGCTAAGGGGTTCAGCTGTCGTCGGGGGCTATTTTCCTGTGCGCTGCATGCCATTGGTGGATCAAGGAGGATTATTCCTGGGATTGGGAGAACTTTGGGCATACAGTAGAGAGAGAGAGAGAAAAAGAGAAAAGAACCACCATGGTTTGGAACGGCTTCGCCCAAGAATCAAAGTCGGAGCTGTGTTTGTCAAAGCAAACCACGTAGGAAATCACACAGCCAAGAGCCACACTGAGAGAGAGACACAGAGGGAGAGGGAGAGAGAGAGCAGCCACTCGAGCCATCTCACGCCATAAAAATAATTAACCGATACTTGACTGTCACACAAGGAAATCCCTGGTGCCTGCTTTGAATTTTGCTTCAGCTCCCGGAGCTGCTTCACACTCTTGCCTTAATCTTGTCCATTACTGAGTCTACATCAGTGTGAACAAAGAGGCTGCTCTCCAATTTGTTTTATAATGGCTCTCGTCCTGTCAGGGACCCCGAATGGATGAGATTCCCCAATTCCCGTACTCACATCCTCCAGATTAAATTTGGAGGAGAAAGAGCTGTAGCCAGCTACGGGCCGGCTAAACCAGGTTTATTCAGATGTAGAAGCAAAGACAGAGTGGCAGGCTGATGGACGGACTCAGAGAGCCACAGTGTCAAACTGATGGCAGTGCTCAGCTAATTTGCTCGTGCTCAGGTCCACACAGACAAAATCAATAGAGTAGAGTAAGAAAGTTGGAGGGGGCGAGAGGGAAAAAAAAAAACGCCCCAGTTTCCTGATTTAGGTCAACAGCAGTTGTGTGCACCCTCTAAAGCTGTCTGTAATTAAATAAAACTAGTTAAAAAGTCTGCAAGAGCTCTGAACTTGAAGGGGGGGGGGGGGGAGTAGATGAGAAGAAGGGGGAGGGATGAGGCTAGAGTGATTAATTTCATCTTAGTTTTTCTCCTCCCACAGTTGCGAGCGAACACCGTTGTACAAAGTAGAAAGGTAACCTCATTTGTGTGCCCATTCAACGCCTGGCGTTCCCTGCGGGGGGAAAGAAAGCGTAAAGATTCTAATGAGCTACAGAGAGAGTTCCTGAAACACAAACGGGCAGATAGAGACACGCTGGGACGGTGCTCTGCCAGCCTTGGCAGCTAAGCTCTGAGGAGGAACTCCATGTGGACCATCAATTGACAGCCCGTCAACACATCTTCTGTGACTGTCTGATTCTCCCCGCCTCCATCTCTCTCTATCTCCTCCTCTTTTTTCCTTTTCGTTCCCCCTCTCGATTCATATTCTGTTGTCGTCTTTTTCTTTTGAGCACTATTCAGCAACAACACTAGGTCAAAAACTAGTATATGGCTGGACTGTGTGTGAAACACTGGAAGGCGTTAAAATTTGAAATGATGGAAACAGGAAGTGGCGACACATGGTGAACAAGCCCCAAAACAAGCCAATTTGATGAAGGGCTTTTCTCAATACCAAGTATGCCATGTTCAGACTCAAATTCTCCACCATCACAGCCGGTTGGTGCGAAATGCATTGCCCAATGCTTGCCCGTCCCAAGCATAGGATGACCAACGGTGTGACTTCATCCCTGAGTCTGTGAGTACGTGAGTGAGCGAGTGTTCTCAGGGATAGACATTTGCATTTATAGCGCTGGTTTCTGTGGTCCAGCCAAAAAAAGCCTTGTTTTGGATACAGCACATACAGTATATTAAGGATGCTCCAATGCAACAGCTATCATTATCAGAGAGTTTGTAGAAAGCTTGTGCTCTCCAAACCACAACAAGTCTTTTTTAAATAAACCTGCAGTATAACAGAAACTGACTCTGACAACATTTCAACATGTTGTGCTTCTAGAGCTGAAACGATTAGTCAGTGAGTCAATCAACAGAAAATTAATTAGCAGCTCATTCAAATCAATTACTCATTTCATTTCTCAAACTGAAATGCCATAAAATTCTGTAGTTCCAGCTCCTCAAATGTGACAATTTGCTTTTTATTGCTGTGTATAGTGGTAATCTGACTAGCTTTGGCCTTTGCATCTATGGTTGGATGTAAAAAGCTAAATAAGTACATTAGTACTCCTTTGGGAATTTGTCATAGGCGTTTTTCACTATGACATTTTATAGATAAAACAATTCATACATAAAATATACAGCAGATAAATCAAAAATGCTAATAATTGCTAGGTGTAACCCCATTATGCACTAAATATGACTCAATATCACCATATTTCTACATTTATTTTCATACAAATATATCACATTCTGCTAAATGTGAGCAGTTACATTGATGTTTAATGCAATGCAATGCACTACAATGTCATATATTACATCAGACAAAACTCTGATGTAATACATGACACAATACATAACATTACATGATATGATTAAAAGTCTGACACAGAACACAAACTCCCAACCATGCTGTGCAATTCCCTCCTCCCCTGACAAGCTTAACCTATCTGCTGATTATGTTTAGCTTTATAGATTCAGGTTAGGTTAGATTTGAGGTTAGGGGAGGCAGCCTGACAGCATGCTCTGCCTGAAAGAGGCTAGTGAAACTAAAAATAGCATTGTTTTAAAACACAATATATAACTTCAAATAAGACAAAAACTGCATAGGTAATATATTAACTATAGTCGATATTGAATACAATGACTAAACGGACCAATGCTTCATTGGTAATATAAAAGTCAACAGTATTGTGTTGATATCAGCATTAATATTGAGATGGAAATATCAGAGACTGGAGATCGTCATTAATATATTCATATGCATTCATATATCACTGCACGTTAGTGTATCACAGCTATAAGCCTTAATATGCTCAGTCAGACCCTGTATGTATTCCTGGGTGGTGATGGTAAAGTTAGTGGTGCATTAGGACAGCCTGTGCAAAGAGGATTAAGGCTGCAGTCCAGATGAGGGTCCGTGGGGAGCTTACGGGTGACGCATCATCACTGATGATGCCTGGAAACATTCCCCAACAAATCAATGGCCTGGTTCCAAGCCTGTTCAATCACTGCCACCACTGCACTAACCTCTGAACTCGATACAAGCTGGAGGAGATGCAGTTGCAGAATGTTAAGCTATGTCCAATTGGGTACATGCCTGCACCTGTAGATATGAGGATGAAGTAGTTACTGGTACAGAACTGAATTTTGAATATGGGTAGTCCTAGTAGCTGCCCACTGATCAAATGCCTGCGCATCAGAGACTGCTGCACATTTGATGAATATCACAAACCAGGGCAACAGCAGCATCAGCAGCCGTGCTAACACATATGTCAGAAGTGTGTGTAGTGCAGCATGCTCTATTTGTGCATCAGTATTTTTAGCATCACCATACTCATTATGTCAGCGTGGCTCAGAGCAAAAAGGCCCGAGCTGGTCTGAAGGACAGGAAAGAAGACAACTTACGGTTCCACCTCAACTCGGGCATCCGCTCAGGCATGCAAGCCACTCGCATGTATCCTGGCTGTGCTTTCCGCTGCTCCAATTAAATTTATTTTTGAGGGTGATGGAAAACAAATACGCCTCGTTTCACTGCGGTAGCCGCATACCGGCAAGCTCTCGAGGTGCTGCGAAAACAACGGCCAGAGGATGGGATTCATGTTTCAAAGACGGGAGACATAAATCACTGATGTTAAGCTATCCCCCTCACTACTCTTTCAAGTTAAACTAATGAAACAACATGAAAGTGTCTTCCTTCAAAAAGTCCAAAGTGCTCAAAGACTGAAAGATGATACTGGGCTTTGTGATGACCTTCAAGGTCAAAATGGAAGCAGTGACAGGTCATTAGGTTGTAGATAAATAGGTAGGAGGATACGTGATCCAAAAAGAGATTTCCATTATTGATCCATTAACAGCAAAGATTACTCTAAGGGAAAATTCTTCTGGTTGAGTTGAATGCTATTTTAAAGTTCAGGTGCCTTTGGGAGCGAAACAGAAACCACCACAATCTCACCGCATTCTGTCACTTGACCAACAAACCCATCTGGATCTTTCGCAATAAATGCCAGTGAAATGTGGACATATGCTAACTGGCACCCAAGCTTCTGTACTATTTCCATGCCAGCATTTGTATACATTATCAGAGGCCAGCTCTCAACACAAATTGCTTGTTAGCAAGAATAGCCGGGGGCCTCACGAGGTATGAGAAGCCTCTAGTGAGAGGGAAGCTGCTACGGGATCACGGTTTGTGCCCATGTTGTGTACATAGCCAACATACATGCAAACAATCCATTTTCTTTCCTGTCATCTCCTTTTCTGCACTGAACCGACTGCCCGAGGTGTCCATCCGCCATCCTCACCCAGGCCCGAGTGCTTTTACTCCCCACACAATGGCTCCCACAGTGGGGGGTTTTTCCTTCGCATTTCCCCTCTCGCCCACACAAAGGGGATCCATTTCAACTGCTTTTAACAGCGCCACTTTCAACTTTTAGGTCTTCACTCCTCCCCTGAGGGCGAGACTGGTTGAAGGAGGAAAATAAAAAAAATACACCAGGTGGATACTTAGAGTGGTTAGGTTTGTGGGGAAAAAAAGGCACTTAAAGCCAATCCCACAGTGGTTGGATGTTGTCTTTTTTGGTAACGCCTGGCTAGAGGAAAAGAAACTGATACCAGTTCCTGGAGGGGCTCTAATTCCTGGCCGTGTTGCTATCTGAGAGCTGGTCAAAACATCTCCTGAATAACATATGATTTGGGAATATATTTGGAAATATGGTTATTCAATCTTCTTATCTAACAAGAGTTAGATAAGAAGATTGAGACCACTCTCATCTCTACACTAAATATGAAGCTACAGGCAGCAGCTGCTTAGCTTAGCTTAGCTTAGCATGAAGACTGGAAGAAATGGAACAGCTAGCCTGGCTTTTTTTGTCTTATTGTACTGAATAAACAAACAATATATAATGTTAAATACTTTAATACGAGGCAAGCTACCCATTTCTCCCTATTTCCACTATTTATGCTAAGCCAAGCTAATCGGCTGCTGGATGTAGCTTCATCTTTTTACATACAGACATAAGAGTAGTGTCAAACTTCCTGTATAGCTCTCAGAAAGGATGCAAATACAATATTTCCCAAAATGTTAAACTTGATAGTTGCAAAGGGTAACAACATGTAAATTATAGACCTCATAAACATATAAAGACACATGATCAACATGAAAATGTATGTTGACTCCATCTCTTCACTCTTAAATGAGAAGAGAAGAAAAACCAAGGCGACTGAATCAACAGAAGGAAACCTCTGTGCAACCTCCAAAAAAAAAGGAAAAAAGAAACACAAAGCAAATCAAGCCCGCAATGCACAGCGATGCCAACCTTTGGTGTTGCTGGAAGAATGCTGAAAAGGCCTCATTCAATCAACGATGAGAGGCAGGAAGCGGGAAGACACTGGGTCTTCTCCCCTCAGACAAAACAAAACGTCAAACGATCTGGCGGCTCAGATGTTCGGGGGCTTATTAATTCAAGGCAAGTATGTAACTAAGAAATCTGTTTCTGTCTGTGCGTGGTTTGAAGGCTTTCCTCTTAACTGGATAAACATTCCAAATAGGAGCACTTCCCCAAGAGAGGCTGGGTTGAAAAGAGTAAGGAGTGAACTGGGTCGCAGTTGGAGGTTTAGTCAACCTGATGAATTAAACAGACTCTCCGAGGCAATAACACTCTACAACACTCACACAATTAATTTGGGAACTCAGAAGAATTGTTCAGCTGGGGAGAACCAGTCAGTTTCCAAGTAATCATATTTTTGGGGCTTTGTCACCGAGATTGGAGTTAATCTCATTGCAAAGTTGTAACTCCTCTGTGCTTTCGCCCCATAAATCTTAAATGAAGAAAAATCACATGCATGCAAGCACATGTAGAAAACCATACATTCTATAAAGCCTTTCTTCAGTAGAGGAAAGCTATTTCAATCAACTGAGCAGTCGTGCTTGCAAAAAATCAATTGCAATCGGCCTGAACACTTCAGTCTTTTCAAATTGACTGAAAAAAAAAAGAGCCGTGACGAAAGCGAGCAAGCGAGCGGCGGTGGGCTGCAATGAAAAGCCCTTTTGAAAGTCAACCTGACATTAAACTGGCTTTTCTGTGTGCAAGGGCAGGGAGGAAGTGAGGGGAGCTGACAGAGGAGAGGTGAGAAGGACGGGCTGTGAGCCACAGCGCATGCAGCAGGTTGACAAGCAGAGGAGAGCCAGGCCATCGACTCCAAGCCACAGCGAGAGCAGAAAATACATCGCTTGCGCACACGTGCACGCACCTGAAAGAGGACAAAGAGCAAATGTGGAGTGCTCGTACACACCGCAACCACAGTACACTCATACACACATTAAGCAGGTAATAAGACAGCTAACAGAAGCCAAGGTCGGAGAGGCTGCTGCCCAGAAATCAGCCAGGCAGCAGCTGATCCTCCCAGTGTGATCTTTACAGAGACAGAGAGAGTGATGAGAAAACGGCAAAACAGTTCAATCTCAGAGGAGGACAGAGAGGGATATAAACCGATCAATGTCACCGCCTCAGCTCTTGAGCGCACAGTCAATATACACTAATAATATGGCATACCTGTGCTGTATGTGTGCAAGCATCTCTATTTGCCAGAGATGTACACGGTCAATTCTGAAGTGATCACCACTAAAAACCTGCGCTGATTCAAATACATGTACACAGCACATTAGTAAGGGCAAAAAAAAAAAAGGAAAAAAGACAGATAGAGACAAAAAGAGATAGAGACAAGCCTGGAGAGGGTTAAAAGAGCATAAATGACAAAAATGCATTTCTCCTCCATTAAGAAAACACTGATGACACTGGTACGAAGGACATAAACAGGCTAGATGTGACAAAAACCAAATCCAGGAAATCATCTGTCTGCCTGCTACATGACAAATAAGAAATCAAATGAGTTCTCTGCAGCTATCAGTTGATTCTGATAGCTGCTGCTGCATGTATGGAGTTGTAGTATCAATTCAAATACAGTGTGAAAGTTACTTGGATGACTAGGCAATCAATTTGGCTAAAAAAGTAGCTATTTGATATCTGTAAAACTGCAAGAAGCCAGATTCTCAAATGCTCGTACTTTGCCCATGGCGACTACATCTGCTTACTATCAAAGGGCAACAACGTTATGATTGCACATTTTTCTCAAGCAATAACTCCAAAAACTGCAGTTTTCAGTGTTTTCAAATCTCATTTTGGAATGATGTGCTGCTGCTTAAGGGAAATGTGTTCAATAAGACTCAATGGGAGGCTGAGATAGTCGCACAGCCACGAGATGAACATCTTCTGTGGTTATAGCTCCACTCCAAAGTCTACAGGGCATCTGTAGTGCTTTATCATCTTCAGACTTCCAAGCCTCTGAGGCTGCTGCAAACACACAAGCATACCAATGCACATGTGCACAATTAAATGCAAAGCACAGCTACAAATATGTATGTATGCTTGAATATACACACGAGAGGCAGACACACACAGTATCTGGAGATATCTGGGACAGGTGAGTATGGATCCAGAGACAGGAAGGGGGTAGGGGGGGTGTACACATGTGGAAGAGAGATAAAGGTGAAACAGACTGAAGTACTGAAGTTGCCTGCAGAAAGAAAGGAATGCCAGACAGAACAGGGATGAGTGAGCGACAGATGAGATAAAAAGAGGCAGAAAGTGAGATAAGGGTCATGGCGGTGTTAACCTGCTGTCTCTGGAAACAGGAAACAGGAAGCAAAAGGAAACCAATTTAGTACAAAAGTGTTTCTATCCAATTAAGACAAAAGCAGAGGAGAGAGGGAACAGCTGAGGACAGCAAGGTGTGGAAAGTACAACCAGTGAAGGTCGAACAATGGCGTCTACAGGTTTTCTATCTGAAGACCTTTCAACCTTTTCTTCTGTTCCTGTCTCTCTCACCGACATTAATCCTGACCGTCCTCCCGCTGATTAACTCCTGACAGCGTACTCAGTGACCCGAGCCGGACTGTGATGCTTTTCAGAGCAACTGAACAGGGTGGAGCTGCACTTTCCAAAGGGCATTACTTTGTTAAAAGTATCTGGGCACTTTGGATACATTTAGGCCGCATCCATAAGTGCATCTTTAGTGCCCTGCTATCGGCTTCCATCCACACTAAGCTGGTGATTTATACTGCTAAAATCTCATCTTTTAGATAATGCTCTGTAAAGTAGATAAACAGTTTTTGCTTTGAAGTGTGAATGCTGTGTCAGTGCTTTTAGAAAATGCTTAATAATCCTCATGAGGTGACTCGTCACATATAGAGATGGTTATGTTTTGTAATTTTTAAATACTGGCGCCAATATAATACATTTTGATAATAAGTATTGATGATGGCTTCGGTGACTGTACTTCTTTTAGAAAAACAAGTCAAACTTCTCAAACACAGCAAAGTTAATAGTCATCTTAGAACTAGCAGCTACTTTGTTAAACTTAAATAGTATAAAACTGAAAAAGTTACGACTTAAACAAGGAAATATCTCATCAAAGAATATGTAAACAAGACCTGCATCTGCCCCAAACATCCAGTATCAGTCAAAGACCCAAAAACTATTGAGGTTTTTATATCATATAGAAACATACATACAGTATATATTTTAAGCATGTAGACCTATATGTGATCCGCTACTGTATGCTGATGACATATAATTAGCATAAGACTGAGCTGAGTACAGCTAAGTATGTCATTGGCCACATCAAAAAGGTCAAACCATAATGTTGGCAGTTATGAGAAAACCAGAAGCCAAAAGAAAAGAAGACATATGATCATTTTCTGTTGTTTTGGCATTTCATACACATTTTCCCGCATTATTGTGGACATATCATGAGACCACAATGGAAGAATGAAGAGTAGTGATGTTCTGAGAAAAAACTGGCCCAGTGTAAAATTTGAACTGAGGGTCAATCATCCCACAGAGAAATAGATTACACTGCAGAGCGAAACAAAGACATGGACCAGAGTGATCTGTATGAGACTCCTCTGGTTACACATCCCCCACTGTGACTGCATGAGAGAGAGTGTTAGAAGCCACTTCTCTATTCAAGAATTAACAGGGTCATTAAAGACAGAGACAACCACAACCATTAGCTCTCAACATTCTTAAATAATGCATATATCCTCGCAGCCTTCGTTGACAATTTATTAGACATCAATAATATATTAATGATATAAGATTTAACCTGAACAGATCATTACTATTCCTTTTTATTAGCATGTTAATAATGAATTAAGCACATTGGTTTTAGTAACTTGAGGGCGAGCAGAGGTGGCTACTGCTAAAGTGAGCTCTATAGGAAAATGGAAGCCTTGAGGTTATTACGATGCACTGGGTCACCCACACAACCGCTCTCACAGATCAATGTACACTTCCTTTATGGTCAATATGCAAGCGTGGATTACAGCCACGGGACACAGATAACTGGTGCAGGACCAGCGCAGGCGATCATTTTTCGAGCGTAAATGAGCACAAAAAACAAGTGTCTCTCAGCGCATAAACGAGCTCTTCTCACCCGCCAATCACAGTGATTGTCAGCGGCAGACGCCCTTCGTTTATGAAAACAGCACGTCAGTCATTTTTTTTCTCCCTCCCGGCCCACACAGATGACAAACACACACACACACATATAGATGTACACACGCTTCTGTTGGCTCCACTACAGGGGCGCTACTGATCAGTTAAGCTGCTGAATTCCTAATAGGACATATCCCATTAACCTCTCTCGAGCAGGGATCACAGATTGATATCGAAGAAGGGAAACTATAAACATACTGCGCCACAACAGGCCTGTTACACAGGCAGAGAGGCTGTTTCGTAACAGGGAAGCTAGCCAAAGTCCGCTCAGTATTAAAAAAAGAAAGAAAATCAAATCACTAGAAAAATCAATTAAGACCTGCATGTGTCATTGTTTTCACTCCATAAACAAGCGCTCTTCTTTAAAAGCTCATAGTGCACAAGAGCACCTTTATAAGCAGGATGAGAAATTAACAGACAGACAAGCAGATGAAACCAGTAATTCATGTGAAGCAAATGTGAAATAATGGCCATTATAACAGCCAAATGCATTTCTGTTAAACTGGAAATCACTCAGCCGTCCCCGTGCAGAAGCATCATCTCCCTACAGCAAAGCACGCTGGGACGCCACTGGAGTGGAAACGCAGGGAAAGCAACCCCCAGCTGCCAGTCTCAACATTATACATGGTTGTTGACTATTGCTGCATATTGGTTTGTCTGTGTCACCAACTCTGATGGGATTCACCCGATATATTAAAAGAAAGGTGAAAAGAGTTCTACACAAAAACACAACCCAAGCACACACACACACAGTCGCCTAATTGTCCTCCTGCATCTTTGTGTTGTCTGGAATGAAACAAACAGGCCATTTGTGTGGTCCGGGTGTTTTGTTTTTGTTTTTTTCTTTTTTCTTTTTTATAATTGAGGGCTCCATAATAAATAGAGCATGATTTAATTGAATAACACAAACAAACCAGCGGTGGCATTTTTCCAGCGATGTCCTGGCGTCTCCATGTCAGGCCATGTTTGTGCTACAATGCCTATTATTGTCAGAGTGAATCAGCGATTAAGAAAAAAGCTTGAGTTCATCATAATGTATGTCACACATCCATATAGATTTATTTAACCCTTACGCCACGCACACACAGCAATGAACAGCTTGTGTGTAGTGGGCTGGGTGGTTAACTCTCTCTGTGACTCTCTTCCGTGTGCTATTTTTTCCTTTATTTTCTGCATCTGTTCAGTTCTCTGGGGAGCCTCCTGCAGTGTCTTTCCATGTTGAATGATTGCGTTGGACTAGTTACGTGTGCGCACACAGAGGAGGAGAAGAGGTGCTATCTCTGCAGAAGGAGACGAGGCGGCAGGCAAGGAAGCAATTACAAGCTGGTAGGCTTCACCTCACCACGCCCCCTCCCCCCCACCCTTTCCCATACATCGCCTTAGGGCTTGCTGCATTAGGGAATCATGGGTATAATGGTGGAATGGGCCTCAGGGTCCCCTCCAAAACAACCTGCTAATCCCCTGTGGAGTGAGGGGGGGTAGAGGGAGGGGAGTTTTGAGGTAACAGGGCAGGCGGCAGCCCCGACAATGAGTCCAACCCCTGACACGCGCCAGCACCCTCAACAACCCATCACCCCCTACTTCTGTCCTTCCCCTACCCCCCCATCAACCACAGCGACATCCCCCCAGGGAGGAAGCAGTGATGTCAGCCAAGGGAGAGCAGGAAAGCCCCAGGCCCGATGTTGGCCCTCCATCACAGACAGTCCTCCAGCAGGGAGCATTCAATCTGACCGCTGTGCCATTCTTATATTTATCTGATGCTGCTAGTTTCCTTTCTTCCCGTAACGCTTGGTGAACGGAACGTGGCCGCATACATAATCAAGCTCCGCCAATCAACCGTCGGCGCAGACTTCAACCCGGATGCAAACCAGCTCGTTAAAACGGTTTAATTACGTGCCTAAATTATGATGAGCAATGACATGCTTGATTGGTTGTATCAAAGGGCCTTAATGAGGAGAAAGGCCTCACTCACTCTCTGCTATGTCTAAGTATGACACAATGCAGCCTCAAGTGACTGAGTCAAAGTGCGTTTGTCTTCTGTGACATTTGCGACAGATTATCCATCATCTACTTCCTCGAGTATGTCTTACTCCGACATTCAGTTATCTCAACTAACTTCATGCCTCTTTGTATCCCCTTTTACCCGATCTCGTCATTTTGTGTTCAGAAACATGACATTATATTGACCATGAATACTATTTTCTCCACCCTTTACATCCGCCCAGAATAATCAGCTCTGATCCTTCTGTACATTATTCCAGGAAGGACAAGCTTTTATGCCTAATTCTGTTCTAACTCTGGGGACCAACATCTGTATTATATGTAATGTTTCCATATCCCAAGCCCAGCAAGTCCATTTAGGAATCAGATATTAACATCATCTCATCAATCTTCCAACGGTCTTGCTCCAGGTTAAAAACCAGTAATCACTCCACTGGTGGGCTAATGGGCGCCTTAGCATCAACTCGCCGAGAGTCCATTCATATTTCATCAATGGCAGTGGCATCGTCCTGCCGGGGCCCCCGCTTCACTGGTAAGACGGATCGACATCAAAAGGCGCAACCTTCCAATTAGACAGCGAGACGTTCTGATCTCGTCTCGAACATTCCCGCAAGGATCCAAGGAATTCCAAACCCTACCTATCAAAAGGGGATAAAATGTTCGCTGAGAGCACCTGCAGGAGATCACATTTAAAATGGCTAACGTAGGCACTCACTTGTACCAATATTTAGATATCACAGCAACTTTGGCAGTGTGGATATTCTTCAAAGACAAGTCAAGACGGCGCAGTGAAGTAAAAACAGATGTGAGGATCAATTATGTTAATTCCACTGAGGCTCGATACCTTTTCGGGTACTGTTTTGCTCTATGAGTTGTGGATACTTTTGAAAAGGCATCAACTATTCCTCCTGCCATGAATAATTTAGGATGAGATTCTCCATGTTATTTTCAGAGTCCAGACGGGGATCAATGGTCATTTCAGGGTCATTACTAGTGTGAGGTTATTTTGCCACGAGGATAAACATGTGATTATACTTGTCTTTGCAAAATAAGCCACCAATTTGGAGAATAGCTGCCTTGCCTTGTGTAATAACACTGTAATAACCATTCTAAACGTCTAAAGTCTTACATTTAACTGGATTATATGTTTTAAAGCAAATAGTCTATCTGAAGTCTACAATGATCCACTTCAACAGAATGAATGGCAGCCTCTCCAGATACTGATGGAGAATCAACAGCACAAACCATCCACCTGTCTGAACCTGCCTGAACCTGTCTTGTTACCGTAACTTAAACCGACGTGTTCCTCCCCGCAACTTCTCACCATATCGTTGCGTGTGTATCATGTAACCTGCATTTCACAACAGGAAAACACACTAATTCCTTCCTCAAAAAGGGACCGAGCCACATAAGAAGTGCGCCGCTGCCAAAACATGTCTTAAAAAATAAATCACAGCCAATTAAAGGAGTCTTATTGCTGTTATTGAGGAGAGGAGGGGAAAAGGGGCGGGGGGGATAAAAAGCTTTAATCCAATTAACAGGGCCCCCCTCTAGTTTGAGGACAATGGCGAGTATTTAGCGTTCAAAATAAATATCCTCCTTTTTATCCAGCCAAGTGAACTCTGGCAGCAGGTTTAAGAAGCTAAATGAAACAAATCTATTCTGCTATACCAAAATGTGGAGGCTATGGACTCCAGAGAGGACTGGCCCACACAGGATTAAGTATGATATAATGTAAGTGCATGGTGACTCAGGTCAGATCTTTAGCACAGTGGACAGGGAAGGGAAAAAAGTCTATATCAGGGGGAAAATTTAGCAGGGCAGTCAAGTGACCAAACCGCAGAGTGTGACAGGGAGAGGCCAAAGGCTAGTTCCTTGTTCACTTTGCTTCACTGATTTCAGGTCAAGGTGGCAAGGTGGCTCCTGGTGTTTTGGTCTTTTTTTTAAGTAAGCAACATTTACATGCTGTAGCCTGGGAGTATTATTATGCAACCAGATAAGCTTCATACGAGATTTTAGGGCAAATATAAGACAGCACAGTGATTTGTTTCTCATCAGTCCAAAGATTAAAAATGTCGCTTTTACAGGCCACTTTTTTTTTTTCTTCCTGGCATCCTTGCACAAATTACAAAATGATTATTGGCATGTTTCCACTGAGGCTGTAGGATCATGAAGGGACCGGAGAATCACACACGGAGCAGACCAACATCTCTAGGGAATATTATTATGAGACATTTAAGCCGCCTCTCAGCGGTCGCATCTCAATGAGCCCCCCCTTCTTTCTTTCTTTTTTTGTGCGGGGTAAAAGACAGGCAAAGAAGAAATTCCTACCACATCAACAAAACACAGTCTGTGCAAAGGTTTTTTTTTCACCCCCCTACATTTGGCTGTGTTGTTGTCCCTTGTTTGTCTCACTTCAGGGTTTGATTCACAGCCTCCCACAGCCTGGAACAATGCACTGTAGGATACACACATTTCCAGGACCTCTCATGGTCCTCAGCAATCTCAAACCCACATGCACTAGGATTAAAAGATATATGCTGTGCTTTGCCTCAGATTTGTCTTTCTTTCGAGGAAACGACAGAGGTTGAGCAAAATTGAAGGAGCAAGCAACTGATTTTTTTTTCTTCCATTCAAACAGACACAATATATAGCAGAAGCAAATACAAAATACCCTCAGAGTTAACATAGCAAACTTGTTTATGCCCTGACAATGCAAAGGGGTAAATAGGGCAAATCATGAGTGGGGGGAAAAAATCAAAATGTGGCTGTTCATTTGGCAAACCATGGGGGGTCAGAGCGACAACCCTATGCTTTGCAATGTGGCAGTCAGATGAAATCCAAGCTCTCATCACGGGCTGTTTGAAAGACAGCTGATGCTCTCTTATAATTAAAAAATAAAGAAATCACTCACTACAGGTTAACAATTGGCACTGGTGAAAATCAGTTCACCTCTCCACACACACACACACACACACACACACAACATGCCCTACAACTGAACGCAGAGGACAGCAGTTTAAAAACATAAAAGCAAATAAACTTACCGACGCCGTATTTTTCATGTTCTGTAGGTATCCACATGTTTACGGTCGGTGCACTTAAGTGTGCGGTCGGAATAGCAGCGAAACGCAGGTTTTTGGTGCTGTGTAACGCATTCTATTGGTGTGCTTTCCTCCAGTCTGTAGCAGGAGTCATTGTTTAGGTTTCAGGGGGAGAAAGCGCTGCTGCTGCTGCCGCTGCTCGTAGGAGACTAGTGGTGCATTCAGGTGCTGTCCGAAATTAGAAAAAACAGAAGTCAGCGCACTTAAGATGGCCCATTAAAATAGGATTTTCCATGATTTCCAAGTAACATGACAGAAGAGCGTGACAGCTGTACTAGTCTGTGATATATTAAAATTAACGTAACCTATTCAGAAATATTTTATTGTCTTTGCTGTTCATTTAACATCTAGTTGTCGGTTATGTTAGCACAAACGCATACTAATAAGTCGTGTGAATATGTTAAGCAACCAAAAATAGTATACTGGGTTCATAAGCTACATTTAAGTTGTTTTTTTTTCTTTTTGACAGTTTTTGTAGCAGTAATGTTAGCTGTCCATATATTTGCTTTTTTACCCTCCTTGGTGACAGTGGGTAGCCCATTCAAATTAAAACTGAGCTGAACTAGCGTTTTCACAGGTCAAGAAAAATATAAGCTAACACACACCAAATTCATAAAACTCAGCTAAGATAGATAGATATTAGACATGTGCCCACATTCTTCTAATTGTGAGTTTCTGGAAAACAAGACATTGCAATTGTTAAACACGTAACTCTAATGTTTAATTTTGAAAGTTGCTGACATTGTCTAGCATTGCCTAGCTTGAACATCTCCACAGGTGTAGCCACATCCACCAAACACATAAATCTTCAGGCTAGGGTCAACAATTTGGTATAAAACAACTGATGTTACCTTTATAATGCAACAAACACTTACATTAGGCCTGTAGCCTACTTGTCTGTCACAGCACTGCAAAGTTACTAAATGTTTAATTATTCCAAATATAGAGTATCCACCAAAACCTTCTGGTTTCCTATCATCACAACCATAGCCTACTCGAATGTGAAGATTACAATTGAGATTTACAAAATCGGATGTAGGAATTTCCAAGGAACACTTGAATGCAGCGTCATCGCCAGCGCAGCGAGAAACGAGAGCAATGCATTATGGGGTTTGTAGTAGCCATCAGTGACGTCAATGTGGATGTGAAGGTTCTGTTATCCACAGCATGTTTACTGTTGGAGACACCAAAGTGTATTCTTCTGTTTGTTTGTTTTACCAGGGTAACCATTACAAATAATCTTTTTCAATAAAAAAGAAGGGGGGAGAAAGAAAGAGAGACAGAGTCAATTAAGGACAGATTTTCATTTACATAGGAGATGTAGTGTAGACCCCTAATATCAGGGTAAACGTGACCTTGTAACAGTGGAGTGTGTATGTGTCCTTTCATGGACACACAGGCCTTCTGCTGGGACAACTAGTGCATGAAAAATAGATGAGACTGTGTGAGGAGGTAGCAGAAAACTGGATGGAGTTCCACAGCCAAAATGAAAGAGTTCAACACACAGCTTTCTGGTGCATGTGTGTGTGTGTGTGTGTGCGTATGAGTTTGTACATGTCTGCGTATGCATGTGGATGAGTGTATGTGCACCGAGTGTCACACATTTTTTATGAGGAGTCTGTCCTCGCCATCTAATAGCCCTACAAAAATTGCACTCATACACTGTATTCTAATGCATGTTCATTTCCCATGCTGCAAATGGTGCATTAAAATGCTTTGAAGTGTCAAATGTGCCCTCTGTCTCTTCACCAGTTCGCATGTCCACTTACGCATCCACCTTTGTAGTTTATATGGTAAATTATGAATGGAGGTGCCATGAAAAAGCAAGCAACCTGAGGCTTTGTAGGTTGAAATAGCCTACATATCCCATTTTCTTATCCGCCCTGTTCCACTGAACTGTAAACAAACATACTGTATGTGCAGAAATTGCCATGGAATAAAACTTGTAATTAAAAAGTAGACTAACAGATAGAGCTGGATTAATTTTACAGTGCATTTCTATGTTGCTCTGCTTGATCCCCATTCGATATTTCTGATTGGAGGGGTGGGGGGTTGTGGGTGTAGGCTTGGGTGTGGGGGATTGTCGGAATGTTCTACTCTACATATGAATAAATCATAAGCCGGGGAGCAAAGTAAGATAGAAACCCCATGGATTCATCCCTGAGAGGACACAAGATTGGAGCCAGTGAGCTCTTTTAGAAAGTAGAAACTAGATTATGTTCTACATCAGTGAATCAATGCAAGAACTTCAGCATGTTGTCACATTTGGGTTTCGATACAGAGGGGGGCAAATATGGGAAGGTAAACAAGACAGCAGAAATGGGACAGATATGATAGACAATGCTGTCAAGAGCCTACAACTAATGTGACTTGACTGCAGAGGGTATTGTGTATTTTATTATCAGTTCCTTTGTTTTTGGGACTCAACCTTAATTCATGATCATATTAAAGACCACAAGCCGAGCCAGAAATCTCAGTGTAATCATGGACTCTGGCCTAAATTTTAATATCCTCAAAGACGATTACAAAAATCAGCCAAAGTCAAAAAGAGTGCCACAGCTGTTAGAGTCCATTAAAGCAGGGTGCAAACTACAGGGGAGCCAGGGGGAATCCAGCTTCTCTTAATAAGACATGAGCTCCCCTGATAACAGGATTTGTGAATTTTTAGTGAGGGAGGGGGTCTAAAATATTGACAATATGCTTCTTTTGCAATGCATGTCTATTTTTCTGTATCTTCATCATCATGGATCATACATAAAAAGTGGGCTAGTGTTGATGTATGATTCACTCATGAGGGGTTTTCATTACTAATTCACTCAGTCAGCACATTACTCTGCATTTCCCCAAACTGTCATTCTCATTTCTCTGTTTTGTAATCAGCTTACAGATATGAACAAGGACGCTTACTCACAACCTTGCCCAAAATGTCAACCCCCACTGAGAGCCATGGGATAGTTTTGCACCCAGCATAAAAGCTGAAAACAATATGCCTAGATCTTTGCACCGGTTTTCAAAGAGTTGAGTTTAAAATACAACAGTTGGTTTATAAAGCACTGCATAGTTAAGGACAGGTCTTCTCACAAAACTAAACATAGGAGAGACAGCATCTCGTTTCTATGCACAATATAGCTGGAAAGAAAATCCAGGATTTAAAAAAATGTGTTTGCAAAGAGCCTTTTAAGAAATAGAATTTGGGCCTATTCATTCACATCTTACATTGCAACTGTTTTAACGCTCCTGTCTATTTGGTTTTTTATCAAGTTTAAGCTTTGCCTTCTGTTTAATGTACTTTTTTAAATCCTTCTGTGTGTCTTTTTGTATCGCCTTGTGTGTCTTTTTTTTTTTTTTTTTTTTTTACATCCAATCTAAAGCCATTTAAATTGTTTTAATTGTTACATTGTGCTGTACAAATAAACTTGCAGTGCCTAAAATGTCAGTGGAACATAATTACCAGAATTTTGTCATTGTGCTCTTACAGTTCAAGTTATAATGAAGGAGTTCATTTGTTGAATATAATGTGTGAAAAGATGGATAATTGCCTGTTTTTTGGCTCTAAGGATGGTAATGTTGGTGTGTTGTTTCATTACTTTGGCACAGACTTAAGTAATAATATAATCACACTAACTACATGAAATTTGGTACAGATATCCATAATGCCCAGAAGATAAGTTTTAATGACTTTAGTGATCCCCTGATCTTCCCTGTAGCAACACCAGTAGATTCATGTTTGTCATACAGAGAAAAAGCACTACTTTATCTACCTATGTACAGCTTCATTGAGCCATTATATGACTGTCGCCTTTTGGTTGTCAGTAAAATACACAAAAACTTCTCTCACATTGTCCACCAAAATATAAAGACAAATGTTCTGTCATGAAACCATGTGATACAGAAAGCCCACAGGCTGACAGAGAATGATGAAGTGGCAGCTGATGGGCTGAAGATGGAAAAAAACAAGGGGGGAGAGGGATCAGATGTGGCGTATCTGTTCACTGACCACACTGCAGAAGGATTATCACTGTAGACAGGGGGCAGGTCGAGTCACCCGGCATTCTGCTCAGGTGCACATTTGATTTTTTTCCCCCTTTCTCCTTCCCTTCATCTCACGCTCCCATTTTCCCCCTGTGTCCATTCCCAGTGTCCTTGCTTTCCTTCATGTTTGCTCCAAGTTTCATCAGGGGAGGACCCATATGTTCCCTGCAGGGAATAGTCAGAGTTGAGACTGGAGATGATGGAGGAAAGATGGAGTCGGCTATTGCCACTAGTCCAGATGGGCTCTAAAGATTGCTCAGCATTTCCGCCACTCAACCACAAGTCTCTTTTTATCTCTGGCTCTTGGCCACAAATAAACGGAACATCTGTGAGGCATAAATCAAAATGGCTTGGATGAAGAGAAGAGAAGAGAAGAGAATTGTAATATATTTACTTCTGTTTTAGCATCAGCCATTTCTTTGCTTTTTTTTTTTACATAAGTTATATCTGTATAACATAACAAAGTATATATAACAAAGCAGATGAGAGATAACATGGCTACTGATGCATTTTAAAGCCACAGTAGAGCTTTCCTATGTAATTTGGGGACAACAAAGGTTTCTTTTTCATGCCATCTCACTCATCCCCTTCAAACCACTCCATAAGTGCACCCAGTTTATTTGTCAAAAAGTGAGACTACACAATTTACGATTTACTTTGCTGGCCAGTTGGAGCAAAAATGGCACTGGCTTATCTCGAGAGACCACTGCCCATCAGCTTTTCTCAGCACTTCTCAGCTTTGATTTAATTCACACCAGGAAGTGTAGGTCAGATGGGGGAAAAAACATATGCCTCCCTCAGCTCACGCGCAGCAGGCAATATCCTCACCTCCAGTCGTAACAGGCCTCTAAATATAGCCACAAAAATAGGCTGTGCCTTACAAGAAAAACACCCCTCTCTGTACATTATACCATAGACTGAATCTCACAACCCAATACCTCTGATGAGGGATTTTCATGTGGCCTTAATTACTTAGCTTTCACTGAACAGTACATTTACAGTATTGACACGTTTACTGTAGCTTAGAAGAGGATTAGTCATTTGCTCTTTCTATATATTTTGTGTAATGCCCTCTTAGGATATAATCTGCCCATGAAAGGCCATTCATATTCACACAAACATGTGAATCTTCACACAGGTGCACACACACTGATGGATATTCACACATACGCAAAACCTGTTTCCTCCTGTGGCATTTGTGGATGTGAAAGCAAAAGGGCCTGCAAATGAGAACAAGCACATTTGAAAATGTGGAAGAAAAAATGGGAAAACTTCAAAAAAAGACACACAGAGGTATGAAAAAAGGTACATATTGTATCATTTACATATATGAAAACAAAAATACCCCAACAAAAGACCATTAACTGATCAATAAACTAATAAAAAATTTAACATATTGCTGCTTATCTAAGAACATTTTATGATAGTTTCCTTCTGAACAACATGAATGATGAAGCAGCATTTGCAGATCAGCGCATCAGCTCGACTTCTCTTCCTCCTCTCCTCGGCTGAGCTTTCACTTCAAAATGTGTTTTGGCGAGATGTAAAAATAGACCTTCTCTGTCTCCCTCCTTAGCTTCAACACGACGTGCACCACAGATGATGTTTCATAGGTTTGATATGCAAAACTGCGCTTACAAACGATGAAATATGATATGCTGCATGGGAATGAATCGTGTCACCTCAAAAGACTGAAAACTACAGTGTCAAACCCCCCTTCCCCCCCCCAATCCCCTATTCTCTCTTATGTAGTTTAACCGCTTCTCTGATACACTCAAAACGTTTACTATCAAAACGCTCATGAGTCACCGAAGATGAGCGAGATCCAATTATTTTTTATATTCTCCTAATGCTTGTTTCCTGCTGCTTTTCACCTGTGAAAAGATTTTTTTTTTTTTGCTTCTTCTGTGACAAAAAGTGTTTCGCTTCTCATCGTATTCCCAAAGCGGAAAGATCTTTGATTGCGTTGGGATCTGAACCCTGAACTTGTTTTAAGATATCAACAAGTAGAGTTGAAAGAAGCAGCTCAGTCTTCTTTACCAAACCTCATCTGTTATTTTCTCTGGTCTCTGAAGTGGCCTTTTCCATCTGCTTTGCCTCCAGGATTCTCACATTTGCGACCCTCTTAAAACTCCAGACATTTTCATCTAAAAGCTTGTTCCACTGTGTTACTGTGAGTGGTCTTCTAGTCCATGATGATCTTGGATTCTGTTGTAAACACTAACAAGCACAGATCCTGCACAGTCCCACTGTGAATAGCTCCTTTGAAGATGAGCAGAGGAGCTCATGTAAGATTATCTCTCCAAATGCTTTCCAAGTGTTTTTTTCATGGTAAGCCTTCTTGCTATAAAATGCTACCCGCTACTTTTTGAAACATACCAACATTCTTTGATTGTTGGATGTTTTCCCAACCTTCCTTCATTCCTTTCCATCAGTGTCAGCATGACACGACCAGCCAACTGGCTGCGGGTTGACAATAAACATTTTCCTTGTCAAAGTTATGTAGAAAGCATGTGGCTTTAAAAGTGGAGGCCGCTGTTCATATTGGCTCTCCGGCCATTATAGTAAACACTGGTTTCTTTTAACCAGGACTACTGCTTTCCCTGCCCTTAAGGCTGTTTTAGCTGCCTAAACCTCAACAATAGAGGTTGCAAAAACATGGTCCATTTTGGATGGCAATGATTCACTATTTTGCTGAGAAATCTATGTCACCACAAAGTCCATTAAGTAGCTTTGGCTTGGAAAACATCAGTGGAGAAATCAATCTCACCATGAGGCCCATTTAGTAGCTTTTCTAGGACTTTGAGTCATATGACTTCTTCAACAGATGGAGTTTACCCAATTGTCATTCATTTGATTTTTTTTCATTGTTTATGTGGCAGGACTTAATTTCATGCCCTAGTGGAAACTATTGGATTCTTGGAAGGTGGGATAAGGTCATTGAAATTTTTGAAATAAACACAGTGTGCTTTGGGAAATGGTTGGCAGTGACTTAATGATTATGTGATTTCTTTTGCAGGGATCTGTAGCATGGATAAAACACTGACATTGTGCTTTTTATTATGCTGGTCATGAACAGTAACATAGGAGCAGCAGAGGACACGGTCATATTTGTGATTACAGCTTATATTTATCATTGACAATATTAGGTTTATAAAACAATCATATATAACAATCATATAAAGTGTGCTAATCTGATTATAGGGTACCTTTTTGTGATACTGATAAACTCAGAAATGGCCAGGTAAACTCATATTTCTAAGATGAGATGTAATCTGAAGAACCAGAGTTCTACAATTTTCTCAGGTTACAGGTTTGGTTCATGCTTACATGCCCCAGATTGATTCTGTGACTGTGTCTTTATGACTAACATGCTCTTCTGGGCTCCCACAACCACCGTGCTGTTGCACACTGTGGGCGCAATATTACAGTATACAGCCACCTGGACCCCTACACCCACCAGAGAAAACATAATTGTGCCTGCAAGTGTATGTACTGTACACACACACACACACACACACACACACACACACACACACACACACACACACACACACACACACACACACACACACACACACACACACACACACACACACACATGCTGGACAGATGGCTGTCATAAATGGCTGTATCTGTTAGCAAGTTGAAAGCAATCCTTGGCAATGTGTCCCCTCCCCACACCTACCCACCGACCCACATGCATGTTTCATCTCATCAGTCGACAGCACACTCATACACATACACACACACACACAAACACAGAGAGAAAAATATCTGGTTTGAATAAAATAAGAATAGCTATATTTATGGATGTAATTTCACCAGCTGACTGTTAGCTAATTCCGACTAGCAACTGTAACAGCAGCCTGTCAAGTTTCAGTTTTCTCCACATGTTTACTGGCATTTAAAGAGTTTAGAGGATCATGTCGTTTGTAGTTAGCCTTTTCCAAAAACCAAAAACACATGGTCAACAGTGCAAGGAATGGTTTAAACTGTATATTTGTTGTCCAATGCAAGCTGCAAACATCTGCCCTGTTCTTTTCTTACATTCAGGGAACTTTACACTCCAAAAACCCCAGTCTAACTGACGATCTGAGACAGCATTATGTTCACCAAACACATTGGGGAGTCATCCCAAGACTTTTCTCTCATAACATTTTGAAACATGTTTGAACAATAAAGCATATATTGAATCTATGTCTTGATTGTCCAAGTATGTAACCTAAAATGACAGAAAATCCAACAATGCTAGAAACTAGATGAAGGGAAGAATGATTCATTAAAAAAATAATAAAAGAGAAGTGTCCCAGCTAAAAGTAGACAGAAAAGTTAAAATATACTTAATTTAGCTTTTTCGATGTGCTCATCGAATTCCATGTTTAACAGCATACAATCATGCAATCTTTTGTTTCTTTGCTTAGTCATCTGTCTTATTTACATCTCCAAAACCCCTGACTGACAACAACCGGACTAGCTCTCAGTGTCATTTGCTCTTTTTCTGGTTGGTGTTTAGCTGTTCTGTGAGCCTGTTAGTCTGTGGGTGTTGGTGTGAGGAGCAGTCTGTGCTGTAACTGCCCCGCTTACATCCTCTAATCCACGTAAAGAGGTGTTGTATAAGATTCACTAGCCGAGTAAGCTGATAATTTCTACTTTTCTGATGCATTGGGCCCTCGATGCATAAAAAAGGTCATGAGGGGTGTGATTATCATGGCTGCATGTTTACATGGACTAATAACATAAAAACACACTGACACATTTAACTGCAGCCTGTGACACCTGACGACATGCAGTGGATGCGCTGGAATAACATACTGTAATTGCTAATGATTAGATTTTGTTGAAAGTCAGCAGTTGCGTTATCTCTAGAAAAAAACATGGCTGTGGGAAGAATGAGAAATATATGAGGCAAATGTGAATTTCCATATCACTCTTTAATATACATTATAGAGATGATTAAGCCATGTGATCTCTGTGAATATGTACAGAATGTAGTGTATGAGAAGCTGGGTGAGTTCATGTGCGTGCGAGTGTGGGATTTGCAACTTTGGCTCTTTGATTTTTGGATAAATCTGTCGGCCAATTCCTTTTTAAAAAATGTACACTGACTTTTTAAATTAAGAATCTCTTCAACATTTCATTTGTGTTCTTAATTTCATTTAGCTGAATCAGATAACCCGAGGTCAACGGATCAGTTAATTCAGTTTTGGTGGTGATCAGGATCTGGGATTTCCGACATTATGACATTATGAGATTACGATAATCTTAAATCATTATTATTATGGTCATTCTCATTACGCTAGTGGGGAGGTCTGACAGTTTCCTGCAGCAAGTCAAATCACTTTTGTTTGGGTTTGAAAGACACTATACTAATACATATTATTCTTACAACCACTATTATGTATATGTGAGGGTGTGTGTGTGTGTGTGTGTGTGTGTGTGTCTGTGTCCATGTGTGTGTGAGGGCATGGTTGAGTATAGTGTGGCTTTGGCTTGTCAGTGAAACCAGAAGCAGGAAAGACTGATCAGGACTGATAAGTCAAAAGAATTACAAATCACAGCAGGATATGAAACAGCAAAGATTTACAGCCTTTGGCGGCCCTATCAGGCATACTGTCTCACATGTTGTACGTATATATCATTTACATACACATTTACTTTGTTCTGCATAAAATATGGGACAACATATGAATAGAAATCATGCATTCATATATTTCACACAGCATTAAGCATGTGTTTCAATGTTTCAGTGTCTTTTCAATGCCCTGACTATAGTACATCTTAACCGGGTGAAATAATCAATGCTAATTTAACCAAGAGTGTAAATTCAGCACTACAGCACTAGATGTCTGTGCCTGTTAAAGTCTGCAACACATCAGAGTTGAGTGAACACTTTTTGATGGGTTTGAGCACTCAATCCAGAGCTGCATCAGCTTTATCAGTGAACAACAACACTCCAATCAACAGCCAATACCAAATAATTGTCACTGAAAAATCTTCATTCATTAACACTGGAAAATTTGCTGCCCATGTTTGCTCTTGTGCATCAACTGTTCTTGAAAGAACACAAAAATGATTCAATTGATGGGTTAGCAATCTGGGTTACAGCGAAGGGGAATATAAAATGTATGTGACATGGTGGAAAACCCTGGCGAATAAATAATGTGTGTGTTTCTGTGTGTGTGCATATGGAGTTACATTAAGGCACAGATGAAAGCCAGTGGAGGAAAGGTCTGTGTCTCCTGGCTCAGTGGGAGACACACCAGGCTTTACTCTGATAACCCTCTGACAGAAAGGTGAGGGGGTGGGAGGGGTCTGTGAATCGCTGCTCGACGCACCAAAGACAGCAGTGCAATACAGACAGGCAGCTGACATTCACACATATACACACGCTTTCACTTCAAGCATGCTGAAACATAAAAAATGCAAACACCGGTAGGGGGGCAAACGAAACAAAGAGAAGACATAAGAGACAAAGGAATGAAATTACGAAACTGATAGATATAAAGACTGACATGCGGTGAGAGGCGGAGAGAGAGAGAGAAAGAAAAAAAAAGCTATGGGCAGATTTGCAGCAACAGAGAGACAGGAAAACAAACACAGTTCCATTCTGCCTCCCACATCAAAAAGCTTTCTCTTCCAAATGTCAGGGCAGTTGGATATCAGGCCAGCCTGTGTTTCTGTTTCTGCCCTCATGGTTTAATTTACTGTCCTTTCAACTGTCAGGTGTGTTTTCTGTGACCAGAGCCTGCACTACAGTCTTTTACAGTTCATATTTTCGATGCAGCCGCAGCTACATGGCAAGCATACACTGTATTGACCATTTCTAGCTGGATGAATGAATGGATGTATGAGAGGTTGAGTGAGTGACAGACAGGAGAAATATACAGTGGGAAAGAAACAGCGGCTGTGTTCCCATGATCAGGATTTATCACCTCAGGTAGTGTATGTTTAATACAGACAGGCCAATCATCCTTCTGTTCTCACCATCACACATCCCTCGGAGGGGGAAGTAAAAAGGATTGCGCCAACATGCCTGACCGCAATATTGTTGGGCGAGCAGGGCTTAAATTTATTTCTGTGCTCGGCTGTTGTCTGGCACCCTGGAGTGAAATTGAAAACATTCACACACTTAAATAAAATGACACAACTTCACCTGGGAAAATCGCTGTGGATGACAGTCCAGGAGATAAAAAAGCATCAATTCGAAGTCTTTTATTCTTGCTATCATTGCCTTTATTAAATGTTCTTATTTCACTAAAACACATTTGACTCCCCCTTTCTTTATGTCTCTCTATCTCCCTTCCTCATCTCTGGCCTGACAGCCAGAGCTGAGTCCCAGCAGATATTCTTTTCTCCTCCAGCTGACACAAACAATGACATAACCTTTAAAAAGCCCTTTGGCTTGGTTTCTTACATCAGTCTGCTCTATTTTTGAACAGCACCCTGCCATGATTGCTACAATTTTTCACTGAATGCTCAGCCCGCTTTGTTATTAACGATACTTGACATATCGCACTTCAAAATGAAGACCAAATCAATAAAATGAGTGCAGTACCAGGAAATGGTACAATGCACTGTAATATGACTCTGTTAATAAACTACTAACAGTGATAAAAAAGTGAGGAAGAAGATAGAGCAACAGTTTGATTTCTAGTCATACATGCCTGTCTATAAAATCATTTAATCCTTTCTACATAGTCAGTGGATGATACTGCATATACTGCCTCTTTGATCTGTAGATGGGTGTGTGGTGAACTACTGTGTATAACTTTATGTTATGTGTCCTGAAATATTTTGTTTAGTACTGCTCTGCTACTGCACGTGTTTTAATCATGACCTGCAGGGCCTGCAGATGAAAATTTAAGCTAACTCTGGTGCAATGCATCAAATAGTCACATCTATGTTTAATATTGTACATGTAATATTCTGATGTTGAAAGAGATACTCAGTATAATTTGGTGACCGTTTTTTCATTAACAGCCACTGCAGGGGCTTCAAAAAAAAAAAAAAAAAAAAATTCAAACTCAATTTTAAGGATCAACAGCTTTTGCCAAAGAAGTGCTTCATTCAATAGTGGATAATGACTGGAGTTTTAAGGAGAAAGCACATGTGGATATATGGAACAGAGCATCTGTGAAGCAGAATCTTGGACTTATTTAACAAGCTAATGATGGTTAAAGGTGACTGAAGAAAAAAATGCAAAATACCAGTTAACTATTAAAGGAACAGTTTGACGTTTCAGGAAATTCACTTATAAGCTTTTCGTGCCAAGAGTTATGTGTTAAGGCTAGAGGCAGAATCTGCCTACTATCACCTCTGATGCTTACAAAGGAACATTTTGTATCTCTTTTGCTTAATATGTCCAAAACAGAAGTGTAAAATTGACAAAATGACATATACTTTCTTATATCATTGGGGTTATTTGTCAGACTATTTCTTGGCTGTGTGCAGTGATTTCCTGCTTATAGTTTGTACATGTCAGTTCTTGTATGAAGCAGGGTCAATCCAGCATGTTTCCCTGTTTCCAGTCTATGCTAAGATAAGCTAACTACCCGCTGGCTATGTATCCTATCAAAATAAGGCGTGCTGGAACGGTGTAGTGGAAAAGCGCCATTATGGGGATCGATCATGTCAACCAAGTCTCAGCAAGAAAGCTAATAAGCGTATTTCTCACATTTACACCATGTGATAAAGTGGTTCAGTCTACCTACCTATTTCAAAGCACTGCTGTGGTGTGTTAGCAGGACTTGTAACATGCTCTGCAGAGTTGTATTTACTTAAGGTCAGTGGTCACAAACTGGCAGGGCTCTGAGGCATCACATTAGGTGATTCACCTTCATGCTGGAGCCGTATAATGCGACTGCATATGAAAGGCGTTGCACAGAGGCATCTGACATCAAGACCGGCATTCCTTGCTCTCTTGCCTCGGGCCTAGTCATGGTGCTTTTGAAGATACATGCCTGTTAGCAGCTCACATACATGTACGAATGCACACACCAAAATATCATCTATGTATCTTTGATCTCCACGCTGGCTGCATACATTACCAGGGTGGATTTGTGGTAAAAGCACCTTGGAGGAGGAGAAAGCTGGAAAATTATTAATTCTATGGCAATTCTCTGGAGAGAGTTGAAGCTTTATTATACATGAGGCAGGTTGGGGGATGGATTGGATTCATGGTTGTCATTTTTTCTGCAAATGGTGTGTTTTAACAGTGGAAACAAAATGTTATCAGTTAGATATCAGTAATCCAAGTCAAATCCCAGTGTCAGTATCAAAACACACCATTAAATATGGGCTCACAGGATACGGAATGTGCTAGTATGCCAGATGACAATAAATGATAGCTATAGCTCGAAGTTTAAACCATCGTGTAGGGCAGAAAAGTATAAAAATCCTGATTCCCAGCCATGATTGTGAACGACTTGCACCATTTTAGTGCAGGAAGACAGCTCATCAGAAAGATGCAAGCATTGATATCATGTCCACACACAGGAAAACACATATGAATGTGCTTACAGGGTAAAACACACCCAGCTGCCTTAGCGGGAAGTAACACTCCCCTGAACATTGTGTTAGTGCTGAAATCAGTCATCAATAAGAGGAGGAAGGAAAACACACTCATGTGGGGAGAGACAGATAATGTGAGAGCGAGACATAGAAGCAACAGCACAGATTTAAGCATACAGTAGATAAAGGCAGAAACAGATTGAACACTCAAACACACACAAGAAAAAAATATCAGATGTTCAACATAAGTAAGCAGGGAAGCCATGCTGACTCTGTGCCAGGGGTGTTTCATGGAGTTTCCTTTAGCTGATAGCAGCCAGACAGCCAACAAAGTATCCAGGTGGGAAATAACAAAGCTTCCTAAGCCAGCTGTTTACTCCCCACCAAAAATAAAAAGCTTGTATTATTCAGCCCAAACACACCATGAGCAGACGCCTGCAGACCAAACAGGAACATGAGCTGTTTGCTCGTTGGAGGATTTTTATTGTCTGGCATGAAAACAGACTTGAAATTGAGCATCACAACTAACAAACAAATACTTAAATCATAACAGTGCTACAGTGAATTCATTTGCACAGTGATGAAATGCAGAAGTGCAGTTGTAGCACATGGCGAAAGAAAAGGGAAGTTTTGAAAAGGGTTTACAGCCTGAAGTCTAACAAGGACTGAAAAAACACTAATTATCATCAAGTAAAATGTTTTATCTGCCAAGTGACTTATTTTTCATTCACGCCCATAATATATATATATATATATATATATATATATATATATATATATATATATATATATTTACTTTGATGATTTATCTACTTTAGACCACATTTAATGTACCACATTTAACATACAATGTACAAATCATTTTTAATTTAAAATAGGTCAAATGTATCTATTTTACTGCTCACGATGAACAGAACAGGCCAATATATAAGACCATATGAGGCTGGTGATTAACAAAATAATTCTCCAAATAACCTGTTTATATTTTCTTATATGTTAAAATGTGCAATTATTATTACATTTTTTTGTGTTATGGGTTATTGTATATATGAGCTTTAATTTCAAAAACAGCACTTTATTTTGGTGCATCACACAACAACTGCAGGAAGACAACAAGTCATCTCTGGCATGGTGTGTGTGTCTGTCTGTGTGGTATGATGTGAGAAATAAAGCATGAGAAAGCCCCGCCCTATATAATGCTATACAGCTGGAGGACAGGTCATGTGTATGTGTGTGTGTGTGTGTGTGTGTGTGTGTGTATCTACTTTCAGGGACAAATTCAGACTAGAGATCACTTAGTTGGGGACACGGCTTGATTAATGAGGACAAAAGCGGTGTCCCCAATTTGGAAATGTTTTGATCAGTGGTAAAGGTTAGGGTTAGGTTAAACTTATGGGTACAGTAAATTCTCAGGAAAGTAATGTAAGTTTATATGTAATGTCCCCAGAAGTGACCTAGCTGTGTGTTTGTTTGTGTTTGTGTGTGTATGTGCACTGTACCAGGTGTGCAGTGAGATGTGAGAAATAAAGTGCAACAAAGCTGCAGCCTGTATACTGCTGGAGGACAGGTGATTTTTTAGTTTACACAATATTATTATCTTATTATTATTATAGGATTTGATTACTATTAGGGTTTTTTTTCTTCAACATTTATTATGTATTTCTCTGCATAAACAACTCACAATTAGTACCAGGTGAAAGTTGACCCAAACACAAGATGAGGGTTCATTGAAGGTAAGGTCATTAATTATGTAACGTTGTAATTAGATTACAGATTAGAGGTAAAGGATGCATTAAAATAGAACTTTCTCATATATAATTTATCAGCATGTGGAGAGTAATGTGAATAGATGTGGGATTAACATTCTGATTATCCCCAACTTTACAAACAAACAGCACAGGCAATACTACTATTTCTTTCAGTAGGTTTCTGCTGGTCAGCACCAGCAACAGTCACCAGTTTGTCATACAGTATTATAGTTAATAGTAAAAGTGCTTGAATATTAAATATATCTGCACACATATTAACATAATCTATAAAGTCACATTTTGCAGATATTAATAAACAGACACACACAGACCAAATAAATCATTGTGCTCCAAGTGCTCCATTTGAGTTCTCCAAGGTGCATATTTGTACGTGTGTGAGTATAGCTGAGGGCAGCAAAACTGGCGATGGTTTTGGGTCTCAGGGGCCCAGTGCCCTGCTTCTGCCCACGGCCTAACTGATCTCTGCTAGAGCTGATCTCACTCTGCTAGAGATCTAAGCTCTCTCTGGGTTAGGAAACCAAACAGAGGGAGGAGACAGGAAGAAAATATTGAGGCAGGGAGAGCTGGAAAGCAACACAAAAAAGAAAGAAAAGTATCATATTTTTAGACATAAATCATTGTTTCATTTTTCCTTAATATCCTCTCTCAGGGATTCTTCCACTTTTTTCCTAATGTGTAATTTTTTGGAGTGATTTTTTGTTGGCAGCTTCAAACATTTTGTCTGGGTCAGGAAACTGCTATTGAGACTGTGAAGCTGATTAAGACACTGTTATATTGTCATATTGGGCTGTATTATTACATAAACTTGACTTGAACTGACCAGAGACTGCCCAAAATGGGAAACAGGGTATCTAGAAAAAGACGTAATAATTCATTACATTTAAGAAAACATCTAACATGTAATTTAACATGGTATACGCCTATCTTCCAGGGTTGTCTTATTCTCTGCCCTCCTTCCTTTGTTTCTGTCTCTCTGAATTACAGAGTGCCCATTGGCTTAGCAGGCAAGCAGCTCCAGTGAGCTCACAGTGGCAATAATTCACAGTCAATCTGTGCACTGGACCGCCACGCAGACTCATTTAAATACTGCCCACAGCCATTACTATATTCTTCTGTCTGTATCATTATCCGTATCTCTCCGTTGCTTTGCTCACTTGACCTCCCAGTGCTTCCTGCCATGACTATTTTTACTTCTTTTTTCTTACCCTATCACTTATTTGTGTATTCTCTGCATCACTCCTTCACCTTCAAATAATTATCCGACCCTACTGCCTTTCATTTCTCCTACCCTTCCCTCATACTGTTGCTATTTATCTGTTCATCCAATCCACGGAGAGCTCAGGGGTAGTTTGCCAAGATGCCAGGAAGCACAGATTTACTTATCTTTGTTTGTGGCCCCTGGCAATAATGTCGAAGCTGAGGCAGAGTGCGCAGCAAGGGCTATGTCAATGTTGGAAATTAGTATGCCATCAAGATGCCTGGATGCACACACTGACTGAATACTGAATGAACATGTGCAGAGTGACATGTATAATACATGCACAGTCTAGTGTCTTTTGTATGTTTTGCACTTCTCTCTGTACTGCGTGAGTTCCCAATGTTTTCATGCCATCCATGAGTACAATGGTATGTTGAGATGTTCTGCTCAGATTCAGTCCATCAGTTTCTATGCACATATTGGACCGGCTGAATAAGGCAGATTTAAATGATGCTTCTTCAGCATACTGTAGCTGTGGAAATGTTAAAGGAAGTTTCCACTTTCTGGTAGTCTGTCGGAAATGCATGTCATTTGGTTTAGGATTAGGGAAGGCTGTGTAGGACCATCTCTGTAATTTTCACAAATGACCATCTGACATTCACACCCACTTCACGCAGTGATTGGCCAGCTGTGCAGAATTGAGAACTTTGTCTCTCTAGCTCTCCTTCCATAACAATTTCATCAACAGTATGGATGTCTTCCAGGAGAGAATATGAAGATATCCCCACATTTAAGCAATATCACATATCTGCCTGCAAGCGCAGCTGTTTGGAACGACTACACACACTTTTGATTCCCAATGTGGTCTGAAAATGCTTCGTACTTAACAGTTCCAATGAACCATAAATTTACCCTTACTCTGTCGAAATTGACCATTACTATTCCTTTCCTGGAAATATTTTGTAAGGATGTTTGGTAATTTCATTTAACAAAGCATTATGGTGTGATTTCTTTGGCCTCTTGAGGGGAAGCAGAAGGAGGTGTAACCTACTATGAATGATACTAAAAGGTGAATGTGCAGACTCATTGCAACATTAATATTAATTTGGAGTCGGTCCTTAATTCGCTCTCTTTTACAGTAGCTCTGTTTAGGTCTCACGATCTCCTGCCTCTTTACCTGCAAAATACTCCTGCATGTTCACCATAGCTACTAAGTCTTTCTTTCTACTGCTGGTCCTGATCAGGTAGGGTTTATCTGAGATTTAAAACCGAAAACAAGATTGCTGAGAAGAAGTAGTAAGAGTGAACCAAAACAGTGAAGGAGAACCGAAATTATGAGCTGAAAGACATTAAAACAGTCAATGGAGGGGAATTGCAGAGTTGGGTCACTCTTTGTGGGTTTGTTACAGTGACCACTTCCCACTTTCACATTACACATAGATCCGTTACTCATATAAATATTGATTAGCTCAGCTTTAGGGTTTTCCCAAGTGAACTCGGATTAGAGAACATGCCTGAACTTGTGACGATGTGTCCTTGTTGCATTGAAGTTATACTCTATAAGGGGAAGCTGAAATCTGTCTCAACCCTAGAGAGTTCAGTTTTTGCACAGATGACTGAACTCAATGAACTGTTCTGTTTTAACTAGTATTTTTTCTCAAAAGAAAAATACACAAAACAGACCCAAAGTGCAGCATACATTATCAATAGCTATTTGTATTATTCACTCACCCCGTGCTTCATAAATATGTTATTTGGTTTAATGTAAAAAGCCATGTGGATTGTGCACAACATGTCCCACTGTAGTGGTTAAGGTGTGAGTGAGTGAGTGAGTGAGTGAGTGACTGAGTGAGTGAGTGAATGGGGGAGTGAATTGTGAGCGAGCACAATGAGAGAGGCATCCTGGGAATCATAACCATCTCCCAGTTGCTGCCCACCATCTCTCCCCATGTCCTCTCTGCTATTTCCTTTTCTCTCTTGATTCCCTGCTCTTTCTGCTAATTTCCCCCTTCTTTTCTTCCCTCTCTACCCCAGTGATGTAATCTTCCACACAGCTGCAAGCAAATCCAGCTCAGGGTACCCATGGGCTGTGTTTATCCAGGGCTCCAGGCTCCCCATTGAGTCACACTGCAGGTTCACCGGAGGTTCTCATGGCTTCACTGCATGCCACCGTGCAGCGCACAGTCAGTGCTGACCTACAGAAGAGACCATGGATGGCAGATAAGTTGATCATATAGGAATATGAATCAATAGAACCAATTGTAGAAAGATAGTTACAGTATTAAGCAAAATCTATGATTTTACTGAGTGAATAGGCTGTGTTACACTTTGAGAGTGCGGTGAGTTTGTCTTAATTCTGCTTAAATACATTTTTTCTTTCAATTTTGTTTCCCCATGTACTCTGAGGAGAAGTTATAGGAATGGATTTGTTCATTCTTTCTCCTGAAACTGATCCCTGCGGTTATATAAGGCGTCATAACCAGAACCAAATTTCCCCCTCTTCACGGCTAGAGGGTTGCCAGGCAACTCCAAGAACCTCTTCCTGCCTCCGTCCCTGCAACCTTTTGTGACACACAAACACTCCTATACACACGTACAAAAAATCCCAGTCCTTTTAATCACCTGTTCTATCCTGCAAGTGTCTAGCCTTAGAGATAGATTAGGTTATTGGGATCTGTTATCTGTGTTTACCTAAGTTAATGACACTGCCAAAAGGAGAAGCATGAAAAGAGAACAGAAACTTCACTGGAAACCAGATGACTGTGTGGAGTTTCCAAACTAACTTCCTGGACAGAGACGGCCAAAGGAACTTGGACCTGCACTGAGGCTTCGTCTGAGTTTGTGTCCTCTTTGAAGTCTTGTCTTATTCTAGCCATACTTTATTGTCTCGGCCAAACGTTTTGCTGACACTTTCTGCTCTCCTGTGTGACTGATTCGGTCGGATTGAAGCTGGATGATTTGCGACAAGTACATTTGTGATGCTGAAAAGGAAAAATACAAAACAGACTGAGCTATTCAGATGCACAACATCATCTGTGCAGATTTTTGCTGGAAGCATTGAGTGCCCATCCAGTGTCTGGTTACTTTTAGTCAGAAATACATGACTTCGACAAATATAGATTTTGTTTCCTGATGAATGTAGAACAATTGTGAATCAGAATCATCAGGGTCAAGAGGGCTTCAGACTGAGCTTACTGAGTTGCACTGACAGCTAAATATAAATATTCCACACAAGTATATTTAAATGGGATCATGTTAATGTACATGCACACATATATGAACATATATGTAGTGTCTTAAGGGGTACAAAACATACAGTTTCTTATTAGCTCGTGTTAGCTTAGCTTCATATCATTCATGCTTGCCTGTCTCCAATGTAACTGCCATGTCTGTGATTTAATTCGCTATATCTCAGAGTTGCTACAATATACTATGATTACAGCATGATGACTGTGCTTTTCTCTGAAACTGGGTTGTAAGGGCTCTACGATTGAACAATCCATTCACTGTCCCTACTTTAGAATGAATAATTATAGGCTTGAAAATGAATTCACACTAGACATCCTCTGTATGTTGAATGCAGGTGCATAGACACTGCGTGGCATAGTAAACAGAGGCAGCCCTCATAGCCCTGAACGGACATGAATTCATTTAACAACCCCTGTCTCCAGAGAGATTTGTACAGGCTGAGCTTGTGTTATGTTGCGTTTTATAGTCACTTGAAGCAGGCTGTGACATTATTTTATAGGCCATCTTTTAAGTAACAGGATTTTTCCTCAATGAGGCACTGAGTAAGGCTTAAAAGTAGAGTGTTTTGCGCTTCTGTGACACATGGAGAAACTTGTTGCAAGGATCATACATCTCATGCATCTGACATCTGCATATTGATTATAATTTTGCTTGTAAATGGGTTAGAACAGGAAGGACTCAGTGAGGGGAGCAGGGGGTGAGGAGAGTGATGGTTAAGGCAGATCTGTATACAGGGGGAGAATAGAAGGCTACAACACTGAGGTGTAATTCAAAGCGCTAGAGATTCCCCAACAGATCGTCTGCCTGTTCAAATAGCCTTTAGGCATAATGTCCTCTTTTAGATGGGATTCCATTGTCTGCTGCCTTCCCAGACACACACAGACTCCAGCAGCATCCATGATTACCAACAGCATTTTCTTAAAGAGGACGTCTTCTTTTGTTAAAGGCATTCTGTGTTATTTGATTTTTATTCATACCTCTCAGGACTGAGCTGTGAGGCTGAAAACTGACGTAAGTCATAATATGCACAATAATAATAACTCAAACCTGTCAGATTTGAACCTTAAGGTGAGTGGGGAAGATGGCTTTCATTTAAAATGAGTTAATCTCACCACAGAACAGTCCTCGGACTTCAAACGGCTCAGTTGGTTAGCTTCTCTGGATGGCTGTGCTGACTGGCTGCCTCCCGCATGAACCTTTTGATAGGATGTCTGCACTTACATTCAAGTACTTTCCTGCCAACCCTTTCCACAATCTCTCCCACAGTGGAGGAAGGGAGAAAATAGAGGAAATTCCCATAATAGGAAAGGGGCTTTTCTGAGGAAATGGAATTGAACAAGCTGTCTAGTATAGCTCAGCCCTCTATTGATTCAAAGCCCAAGGCTCTGGGTCTATCTGTCTGTGAAAACCTGCGAAATGGACCTCACATAGAATTGGCGGTTTGTTGTCTTCGACTGGGCTAAATAAGCAATAGGGGCAATTAAAGAATTTGTACCCCTGTGCGTAAATCAAGCTTTAGACTAATATTTTGCCTCTTGCTTACTGGTTTGATCTTGTGTGTACAGTACAGTGCAGTATATTGTACCGCAGCTGCAGGTGGAAGACGGCGGTTACCTCAAGAAAGGTAGCCAAAGGAGGCAATGAGGATAGTGGAGCAAAGTGTGTAAGAGTGCCATTTAACCCTTATGCAAAACCATCAGAGTCACAACCAGCCTTTAAATGTGTTTTTAATCTACTTAATCAGATGGCCAGATGACAAGAACATTACTTTATCAGCTTTGTGTCCGTGTGTGTGTGCGTGTGCGTGTGTGAGAGAGTGTATGTGTGTGTGCTTGCGGGGCTTTAATGGATTTTCCCCAGGACTCCGATAAGTCTATACCTGGAGTGCAAAACGCTTTCATTGCAGATTATTCTTTAGATTCTGTAGTAAATTGATGATCACAGCTTTTGAGCAAAATACAAGGTAACCTTAAAATAACATTTACTAAAGAAGTCATGAGCAATTTATTGCAGTACACCCAGCACAAGCCATTGAAAGGTGGCTAACTTTTAACAATTGACACATATCCTCAATGTTTCATTGGATGAGTGACTTGCAAACTAATTTGAAAGTAGCTATTCAAAGAGAGGCTGTGACATAGTGACTTTCTGCTCTGTGAGTGTGATTAGGTTTGAAGTTGAGATGAAAAGGCAGAACAGAGTTGGGGCATACAGGTCTTTTTGACCGACCTTCCCCCAACTCTCTCTCAACTCTCTCCTCTTTTTTTTTTTACTGTCTTTGATCAATTAAAATCTATGTTAGGGTTCTTGGTAAGGGCGCGGCACACTACAGCTTCAGAACAAAGGCCTCTTTCTGCCTCCCTCCCTCTGTCTCTGGAGCAATCTTAAAAAGGTTAATGGATTGAGATTGAAGTTGCAAAATGTGAGCTAGTGAGACAAATGTGTGCCCGGATAGAGAGGTAATTACAATGACAGAAGCGTAGCCTTGCTGTCATCGTCATCTGCCTGATAAAATGCTAAACCCCTCTCAAAACAAGAAAATGAGAGGAAAGAATATGGGATTCAGCCAATGACTAACAGTCTGTAATTAGGAGCTGGATGCTCTAATTTGAGCACCCTGCCTCCATCAGCCAGCAGTTGTTTTTTTAATGCTGACAGAGCTATTTGATAAATAATGTTATTTCAAATTGTGGCAGTTGGCATCCAAAGCAAGTAGAGTGAATGCCAAATGATACAATTTACACTGGTCACATTAAGTCAAGTTCATTTAGAGTGGTATTCATAGATAGATACAGTAAGACAGCCATGGTAAGTTAAATATGTCATGATCCCTGTAGGGAAACAGAAGTCATGTAGCGTTAACAACAGGCTACATCACAGAAAATGAAATGGGATGAATGCAAAAAAGATGTGTTTTTAAAGTTTAACTTTTTCATGGCATCCAAATATTGCCCCATATGAAGGCAACAGAAAAATGAAAGGAAAATGATGCATGATGTGGGAATTCAGACATCACATTCATATTAAAGGAAAAGCTTTGACATGGAAAATGCACTTAGAAAGATGCATTAGCTTAGCTCAGCCAGGTTAGCTGCTTCCTTTTGTTTTCAGTCTTTCTGTTAACTAACTGTGCCCTGGCTGTAGCTTCATATTTATGTATGACAGTGGTATCAATCTTCTTATCCAGCTCCTGGCAGGAGAGTGAATAAGCGTCAAACTATACTTTTATGCCGCATATGTGCATCAGAAGCGGCACACCTGAGCCCCAAACTGCAAATGACATAAATACAGATGCTTGGTGATACCTGGTTTGGATGAAATGATTACATTAGATGTCAAGAAATCGACCAGGTAAGAGCCTCTTCATAAGGTATTTGGGGTCTTGTCTAACATAAATGATGAGTGAAAAAGAAGGCACACTGCAAAATTTCAAAGTTTGGGGTTATTAAGATCACCATTGCAGCGTTTTTGATGTTCCACCTATAGACCACAGATCTTTTCCTAACCCCTCGCTCACTCCCCAACAGGCTTAACCCATGCAGCCTCACCACATTGCTCCAGGCCATGTCATTTATGAATTATTTAGAAACAGTAGCATTGCACATGAAATTAATATTCAGACATTTTCTATTATCTGCTGTCAGCTCTCTCTCTCTCTCCCCCTGCTATCTGTTATTGTGGTAATGATCTGTATTCCTGTGGCATTAGGTTGGTCAGGGCTTGTGCCCATTTGATGCAACGTGCCAGGCATGCTGAGCGAGGTTAGACTGGGCTGCTCTGTTTTTCCTTACTCTTACACTGGTTTACTGGCAGGTGATTTTTCTAGCTCTCTCTCTCTCTCTTTCTTTCTCCTCCATACTCTGCTGAGGCTCGCTTAAACCAGCTCCCACTACGTAAGAAAAAAAAATAACATCTGTTTTTTTCATTACTCAGTATCTCAACAGAATACATTTTGAAATGGTACTTTTACAGCCGTCTAACTGCTCTGGTTACTTGATATTTTGCATCGCACGCTCCAGTCCATTAAACGTTTAAAGCAAGACACAGCTCAGCAGTGAGCACAGTTCACTGACTCAATAAATTATGCATCAAAAAAACATCTCTGGGAATTTCACTTGCTATATTGCAGTGAGAGCAGTGTGCCCTTTGAATTTCAAACAGAATGGCTCCCCCTAGTGCCAAAGACGGTTGTAAAGTCTGGATACTGAATCCTCATCAGGCAAATAGCTTGTGTTAGTCTGTTTTAATCGAGCAAAGTTGAGCAAGCTGGATAACTGTTTAATTTTAATCATTTAAACAGATCACAGCTGAGCTTCTTAACATCAACGGTTAGCTGTAAAGAAGAATGGGGATTTGGGGGCACTATTGAGCACCTAAAAAAATAATGATCCAGGAAAGGCACATTTATTTATAAAGCACATAACATTACATAACATTAAATGAATTAAGATAAAGTGTGAAAGAAAAGCATTATAAAATGACATTTAAATACATTTAATAACAGTTACAAGCGAAGATAGAATAAGAATACAAGAATAAAAGTTACAGTGCAGTACAATACAGCCTCAAATTTATTTTAATCAAAAGCAGCAGCAAACTGAAAAGTATTCAGCCTTGATTTAAAGTAACTGAGAATTGCAACAGACCTGCAGTATTCTGGCAGTTTGTAACAGATATGTGGAGCATAAAAACTGAATGCCTCTTTTCCGTGTTCAGTTTTGACTCTGGGGACAGAAAGCAGACCTGTCCCAGATGACCTGAGAGGTCTGCGTGGGTTTATAACCTAGCAAAAGCTCAGAAATGTATTTTGGCCCTAAACCACTCAGTGCTTTATAAACCAACAACAGTATTTTGAAACCAATTGTTTGACAGACAGGAAGCCAGTGTTAAAATCTGGGAACTGGAATGATATGACACACTTTCTTAGTCTTAGTGAGGACTCGAGCAGCAGTGTTCTGAATCAGATGCAGCTGTGATGGCTATGAGGGCTGCCTCTGTTTACTATCAGCTATCTGATTGATTTCTTAGGGAGACCTGCAAAGACACCATTACAGTAGTTGAGTCTGCTGAAGATAAATGCATGGACAAGTTTTTTCAAGTCCTGCTGAGACATAAGTCCTTTAATCCTTGATATATTCCTCAGGTTGAAGTAGGCTGACTTTGTAATTGTCTTAATGTGGCTCTTGAAATCCAGGTCTGAGTCCATGACTACACCAAGATTTCTAGATTGGTTTGTGGTTTTCAACGTGACTCATTGAAGCTGAGTGCTGACTTTTAATAGCTCTTTTCTTGGCTTCAAAAACAATAACAACTTCAGTTTTGTCTTTGAGGAAAATTATGGTACATCCTGTTGTTGATTTGTTTAATGCACTTACTCAGTGCTTGTATTGGACCATAGTCCCCTGGTAATGTGGTTATATAAATGTGTGTCTCGCCTGCATAATTATGGTGACATATTTTGTTGTTTTTCATAATCTGGACCAGTGGCGGCATGTAGACGAGAGGCCCCAGAATCGAGCCTTGGGGAACTGTATGTCATTTTTGTCAATTAAGTTGTTTGATTACCTATAGAAGTAGTTCTTGTCCTTAAAGTAGGATTTAAACCAGTTTAGTAATGTCCCAGCCAGTTTTCTGTCTAGTAATATATTGTGGTAAATCATGTCAAATGCAGCACTGAGATCCAATAATACCAAATTCTGCCACTGTCTGTGTTTAAGTGGAAGGTCATTGACCTTAACAAAAGCAGTCTCAGCACTGTAGTGTGGTTGAAATCCTGAATTTAAGACTTCAAAAGACTACTTTCGAATGATTTTACTTAAAAACGGGAGGTTTGGTATAGACCTATAATTGTTCATGACTGAAGTGTCTAGATTGTTCTTTTGGTTTGATGATAGTGATGGCAGCTTGTAGGGAATGTGGAAACACACATGAGATGTGTTGACAATGTGTAGGCAATCTGAGACAATGCAATAAGAAAGATTTTTTTAAAAGCCTGTAGGCAGAATATCAAGGCAGCAGGAGAAGGATTTCAGAAGTTGTATAATGTCCTCTAAGTTTTTATGGTTGATGGTGGTTGAATTGTGTCATGGTATTTCAACTGATTTTAAGTGGACAAAGGGACAACACATACCCTGCACATGATATGGAGGCACTGACGGCTTGTGTAGTTTTCTGAATTTTGTCAGTGAAGAGGGAGGCAAATTCACTGCAGGCCATGGTGGATAGAAGCTCAGAAGCTGCAGACACATAATCATTAGTTAGCCTGTCTACAGTAGCAAACAAGACAATGAGATCAGATGCAATGGCATCAATAACATGTGTGATTTTAGAATTAATAGCTCATTGACTGAGACCCAAGAGACGAAGAAAAGACTGATTAAATGCTTCACTGATGTTTTCAGTACTGTTTCACCTTTGTTGGAGATAGCACTCTCAAAGAAAACATGCTAATGATCAGAGAGAGCAACACCAGTCACCACAACATTAGAAATGTTCAGACCCTTGGAGATGGTTAAGTCCAGAGTGTGTCTCTTGTTTTGTGTGGGCTCCGTGACATGATGAGTCAGCCCATAGTTATCAAGAACACAACACAGCTCTTAAGTTGCTCTGTCCTGGGAGTTGTAACATGGATGTTGAAATCACCAACAATAACTACGCAGTCAAAGTCAACACAAATTATAGACATCAGTTCAGCAAAGTCATCAAAAAAGGTTGCAGGATATTTAGATGGCCTGTAGATATTTAGAAATTTGAGAAGAGAAGCACATATTCAAAAGAAGCAAGATTTCCATAAGATGTCTGCTTCCATGAGAGGGGATCCTTAAACAAGATGTCTGCTATTGCAATTTTTTGTGACAGGCTGCAGCTGACAAGGTATGGATGCAAAATTTGATACATTTGCAAAATCGGTTGAGTGATTCCTGTTTCTTAGCATATTCACCATTCTTCTTCTATTACCTATCAAGACAGAAATTGAGGAAGCTCCCGGCACACATGGCCCACGGCTTGCCCTGACAAGAATCATGAGTGCCATTAATCTTGCAGCCTGGTCCCAGCAGATATCAGTTAGAGCTGCAGTAACGGTGTAACTGTGATGTTGTGTCAAAACTGGCTGAGGACTTGGTGCCAATGGTGGAGGTGGTCGCTGAGGGAGATTTAGGGGAGAGAAAATGAGAGTAGGGCAGGGGAAAGTAAGTTTGGTCCCAGCAGTGAACAGCTATTTCATCTGGTCAGTGAACTCCAAGAAAGGGGAGCAGGGAGGGAAAGGGTGACTGGAGAAGAGGATGACCTGGATGGATATTTTACTTCTGACTGATTAAGGCTGGAGGAGTACTTGTCACCTTTTCAAGGGAAACTCCATATTCCTTTTGCTGTCCCAGAGAAAGTTGAAATTGTCAATAAAGTACACTAAATGGATGGTACATGTTGCTCGGCAGAATCTCTGAACTCCTTTTTTAACTGGTGGTCGAGGGCCACTGATAAACACCTCAGCATTCAAGGAGTTGAGTAAGTTCAACAGATCAATAAAGTCTCATTTCAGTACCTCAGACTGTCGTTTCACAACATCATTAGTCCTTATGTGCACCAGTTGGACGTGCAGCCACAATGTGCTGGATTCTTTCAGTCATGTTGGAAACCATATCATTGGGAAAATATATTTGAGTGTTTTGGCGTTCTTACAGCCCATGCTTCTTACATCTTTGCAGCAAAGTCACTCACAATCAGTTTGAGGCCCAGTCTTTAGCTTTCCCAGTAGCCTTTTACTTTCTGGTTTACTCTGTCTCAGTCCTCATACTGCTGTGTGAGGGTAAAAGGTTATCCAGGTCATCAGATGGAAATACAGGGTCCTGCAACAGTGGAGCAAATCTGTTCTCCAGCTGCACACTTAGGTGTAGGGGAGGTTTGTTGCTACTTCTCTTTTTTGCAGCTATTCATGGCCGTGTCCTACTAAGAAGAGGTTAAAGAGGCGTTTTGCCTGGATGATAATGCAGGCCAGCCGCTGGTCACATCACAGATCTCAGGGCGCTTGGCTCTGCCTGTTACTCATCCTCACAGTTCTCAGAGAAAAGATTTACTCTTGGGCTTCACACCAAGAGAGTTCCAGAGAGGACTTCCACGTGTAGATTTATTACTGGCTACAAAGCCCTTCTGTTTCCAGTCACTGCAGTACAGGCTTGTGCTGTTGGTAGGCCTCGCTTATGTAGTACTGAGGAGGTCATAAAAATATTGAAGTATGGCAATAGCCTACTATATGTACAAAAAATTACAGTGCTCACAGAATAAAACAAACAATATCAGCAGATAAATGCAAGCAGAGGCGAGAGCAAGCAGCAAAGTGTCTGTAATAAAGCAGGAAGCAATCAGGGAGTATATCTTTACACACACAAAAATCCCCACCATATTACCTTATGGAATGTGTCCCTAATTTAATCTCACACTATATGTTAAAAATTTAGGGCTGCACATCACTACATAAACTGAAATATATTGCTATATTGCTTGTGTATTCAATTTTAGAGTCTGCAAAGGAGGATGATCCTCGGTAATGTTTTGATTAAAAAAATGAGTAACTGAGCTCTGTAGTCCTCAGCTTTTCCAAACTTCCAGTGTTTTTTGAAACTCACATATCTAAACCTGAACCCATAATGAAGGATCTTGTGGCAGGCTAAGTAAAGAGCTGTCTATGCTTTGTTTAGTATAAATATAAACTGCTCTGATCCATGAGTCTGCAACTTTAAGTCTGCTGCTATTGGCCGCTCCCTGGTGAAGTGATTAAACAGATGCTACTTTTTGGGTTTTTTTAAAACCTTTTTTTTATTTGAGTTTGGTTTAATTCTATTTTTGTGCCTGGTAGTTTGTTGTTGGTCTAGAGCTTTTGTGTTTACATCTGATGTTATAAGTACATAAGTTATAAGTGATGGTTAATTATGATGATTTGTATTAAAAAGTACTGAATGTGTTTGCAAGTCCACCCACGTCTTGATAGTGCCTGTGGATAAAGGCGCTAAATTCTCTAAAGAAAATGCAATTTAACCTGACAGCTACATGATAGAAAGCTGTTTGATTAATTAACTAGAAAGGCAACAATTAAAAAGGCAAAAAGCTGAAGATCATGATCAGTGTGTAGGTGTGCACATGTGTTTGGGAAGCAGCTCTAGAAACCTCCCAACAGTCAAACATGACTTGCATGAAAAATGAAAGCTTTGAATTCTGCAAGTTTCTTGAATGCGCTGTGCCACTGTTGACAGTTCGGCCGTGGGAATGGCAGCAAGGAGACAGCATCTGTGAGATTTTCCACTTGTGTAAGACAGAATACTATTTTTGTCCTGTCAGAAAAAGCCAGAGTGACTGAAAAAATAGAAGGCAGGAAGGATAATTAACTGGAAGGATTCAATCTCAGGTCGGGCTAAGGCCAAGAGCTTTTAAATGTCCATTCGGATCCTGGACAGCAGGGTAATCTAATGGAGACTGTGGTCACTGACCTCAGGATTAGGGTTGGGACGAGACCCACATACTGAAAAACTGAATTGTTGTTAACCAAGACATCTATCTCTCCTGCATTTAACCACTGTAGAGGGCGAAGACAAGACAACAAGATTTAATTGACTGAATGGACTGAATAGTAACACCTTACAATAAATTGAATGATTCAGTTAATTCTAATCTTGCCGAATTGACATTTCAGTTTTTAGACTATGGGAATCCATTGAACATTAACATTCTCTTTAAACTCCTTGTTATTGAGTGCAGACAGTTGATAAAATGCTTTCAATCCTGAGATTTGCTGTTTACTGCCATTGCCATTAACTACAGTGTGAAACTGTGGACCACTTGCTGGTATTGAATCCCTCTCGCAATGTTAATCTGAGGAAGATCGATATGTGCATCACACGGCATCAGCACGGTTGTGTTCTTACATAGACCTGCACAGTGTTCACCCCCTGTATATTGCTAACTACTGTTCTTCTTAATGTGATTCATTTGTGCGACTCTTGATTGTGACTTAATTGCTGTCAACCGCATGGGGTAAAGTTTAAAAAATAATGAGAAAAATATTGAACAAAAACTGAAAGACATGGAAAGAAATTAGCTTGAAATGTGCTTTAAGAGCACCTCTGATAGTCTAAAACATACATCAAATAAATGTTTACGGTGTGTATCTGTTGATCTGTAACTGATTCTATTGAATAGGCCACTACTAGTGTGGTTACAACATACAACTGTGATTAAAACAAACAAACCTGAATTTATGTGAAAGAAAAGTGCAAATATTCTGCATGGTAAATAAATCCACATTCTGGATTTTATCTCACAGAGACTATAAACTACTTTTTCAATATAGAAGCATATAAATTGTAATGCACTGGATATACTTAAAATAATGTATAGGCTAATAACTGCACAACTACCAATCAATTTCATAGTGTCCAGAGTAATCTATCTATTGCATCACAGATGACAAAAGAGCCCAAAAATCACTACACCTACTGTATACCTATGCAGATCGATATAATCACAGTATGTATTACCTCACAAATAGCCTTAAAAATACAATGTTATTAACATCACAGAGGCTATCACAGTAGGCTATTCATTTGCAGCAGACATATAATTGCATCTTCTCTACATAATAGATGCATACTTCCATCTCAATGTGTCACAGAGGTGTAATTTAAAAGATAAATTATCTTTACTAGGTTTTATTAAATGTTTTTTCATCAAGTTTTTGCAAAAACACGTGTTTGATGTACTTTTAAAAATCCCGTTTCTCCATCTAATGCCCTTTGGATTAAAGATATCTTAAATTGCATCAAGATGGGAAAAAAATCAAACATACACTGAACATTTTTCCTATGTTAAGCAACTATATTTCCCTGCAGTTCCAAGCTAATCATGTATATTAATTGTCATTCTCTTATTTCTATTCTTGGTGTATGGTGACAAGGGCACAATGTATTTTGGCAGTGTAATAAACTTGGAATGTAGATTACACTGTTTGTCCAATCTGGTTGACCTGTGAATAAATTAGTCAAATTATATCTGTGTGTTTATTTGATTTTGATTTGATTTGATTTTTTTGTATTTATTTCATTGTATCTATTCATGTTACTTCCTACACCTAATGTATAATTTACAAGTGAAATTATTTTGTACTATATATATTGTGTACTTTATACTAAAAGTCAATAAAAAGTAATTATTTTTAAGATAGGTACATATCAGTTGTGCCTTTGTCTTCAGAGAGATGTAGGTTACAGTTTGTATGAATTTAGAATGAACACTGTCTGACAGATACATACCAAAATACTCGAAGACGCATGATGTGATAATATCCACGTTTTTGATCACTGCGTCACGCGCGGACACACGCGACGCGTGTTCCTTTTCCCGGATTGGCTCGCGAAGCCGGGAAAACTCCTCGTGACATGTCTGTCGGTATAAATACCGTAGAACCACACTTCTGTACGCAGCCCTGGTTTATGAGGGAAAATGTATCGTCTCGGCCGACAGTCTATTTCCAGGATCGCTTTCAATTCCTTTTTATCCACTGTTCCACGGGAATATTTTCATTTTACGAGACAATACAGTAAAAGCTGGTCGTGTATTGGCTGATTTTTGATCAAATTTGACTTTTAACTGCACAAAAATGCCAAGGGCCAAGAAGAAGAATAGCAAAGGTAAGCGACCGAGCGGCCGCAATGCTTGGGCCTTGCTACCAGACCGCCTCGTTGCTTGGCGGTAGTTGTAGTTTTTTTGGTGTTGTGAGTCCATTGACTGGAGTTGAACGTGTTTACAGTTAGGACTACAAACGTTAAGAGGCTGGCCTGCGTCAAAAAAACAAAGCTAACCACCTGCAATAATACAAAGCATCGCTGCTGCTGATCAAAGTTACCACCATACCACAACACTGTTTGTTTTTAATAGTAATCAAAACCACTTTAACGGTGTTAAATTTATATTTTTTACACGAACTATCAGCCATATGGTCGAAGCATGCTTTCCAAGCTAACGTAGGCTAATGTCATTTCTCTACTAGCAAGATTCAGCTTTGGTTGCTAGGTAGGCTAAATCTTATTTAAATAAACACACCGATTAGAAAACGTGACAGCTGTAACCTCGACAGTTGCTTTACAAAAGAAATACGTATTTTGGGCTTCACTTTCTACAGAAAATAGTCTTAATCAAGCAGGAAGTTTTGTAACGATAAAGTAAGGTCGTTGGGTTTGTTGATTGGCCTCAATGAACGTTTAGCCGACTATTGTGTTCAATTTCAATAACGCTGGCCGACGTGGAAGTAGAATATAAGGAAGGTTTTTTGTATATTGGTCATTTTTGGGGTTGTTGTTTTTATGAACGCCAGAAGCCGGACATTTTGGGCTCCTTTGAGCGGGGTGTAAACGAGGAGGCGGCGCCCAGTTCTCCGAAATCAGCTGTCGAGTCCACGTCAACACCACACGTACACACAAACACACCAGCGTCACCAGATTGGAAATGTAAAAAAGTATTTTACCAGAAACTTAAAGTATATGAGTCATAACCAAGAGAACAAATGTGAATGCGTAAATGTGTAATTTCAGAATATACTTATTTATTGGTACGAATGACTTTTTGATACACAAACAAACTCAGACTGTGAGGTGGCCTCTCAAACAGCTGATAGTAGTTATTGTGGCTTTACACATGTAGGTACTTTATTTTTTTAGATTGTTTCCTGCTTACCAACATCACGTCTTCCAGAGGTGAATTCAGGCCAGGGTAGATGCTGTGGTTTGAAGTCTGACAGCAGATTATATATTTTTCATTGAAAAAAGCTTCTTATAACTAACAAAATGAAAGCTTTTTAGTATAAGGGGAATAAGCACAGTTTAGATTTTCACACTAATTTAACTGTGAATTGTCACAACTCCTCAACACTTGTCCTTGATATCTTGAAAACATTGTAAGATATTATACTGACACTCCTTCTGGGCTCACAGTCACTTATAATGTTTGTGGTGGAGTTTGTTTGTGGGTGAAAAAAAAGCCCTGCTTCCTCCTTGGCCTCCATGACACATGGTAGCTTATTTCTGCACTTTCTGACTGTACCAAAACCGCTCTCGTCTATTTCTGAAGTCTAGTTTTGCAGTAATTGCTGTGGCAGATTGTCAGTCAAATCATAGAAGTTTACATTTGTTGACCCATGTCTGTCCAACCTGAACATCATGTTGAGTTTACACAGCCAACACAAGTGTGGGTTGCCCTTGACCCTGACAACATGGTGTATTTTCTCATGAGATAATGAAAGCGCCAGCAGGATAAGGCGTGCAAAGAACGTAGGGCAGATTAGATAACTGCAGTATTTGCTACAGTACCTGTGCTATGATTACATAATGGACAGACCTGCTGCACTGTCCTAATGGATTTCAAAATGATTAGGCTGAATTATTTTTCCTCTGCTTATGTCCATCTTTTTTCTTTTCCCAGGGGGGCAGCATGGACATGTGCATCCTTTCAGTGATGAGGACGCCTCCATTGAGACCCTCAGTCATTGCAGCAGCTTCAGTGACGCCACCAGTGTAGCAGATGAAGGTACACACGTTTGTATGTTTGCACACACATAATGCACATATGCTTCAGCCTTTGTTTGAACTTGTGAATACACATGTTGGCTGTGATGTCAGCGGGTATGTTTGCAATTTGTGTTCACTGTTCATCAAACAGGATGTACAGGATGGTTTAGATTCTGCAGTGAAGCTTCTAACTGAGCAAACATTTCAATGAAACTATGAAAAATATGTTTCTATCATTATTTGATTAAAAAAAAAAAGAAAAATGTGTGTTCATTTAACATATGTTGTGGTGTTGCCAGGTGGAGAAGCCAGTGAGGACACAGCCCAGGAGGATTACCAGTACAAGCTGAAGGGGTTCATAGACAGCACAGTGGATAAAAGGTATCAAGTCTTGCTTGATAAGTGCAGCAGTCTACATACACATTATCTGATCTTGGCATACAGGCTGTAACAAGTCTTCTCAGAGGTATTCGGGAACATTTTACCCACCAAGGATGAAATAGTCAGTTTTTCACTATATTGTTAAAGAGTCAAAATAACTCATTTCAAAGTAAGTGCAACACATATGGTATGAAAAGGCTTATTTTTGGGATGGTTAGCTGGAGAGCACTGCTGTCAATCACAGGAGAAAGGTATCATTGAGGTTTGCAGACCTGTCAGATTTAAAAATAGACTTCATCCCCAAAAAGGCCAGTCACCATTGGTGACTGCTGAATATGATGATATTGAAGTAGGGATGCACCAGTAGCACCACTTCACTGCCAGCACTGTTTTAATTTTAAACTCAGGCTTATATTTGCAATATATCTTCTCAACATTAGTGAACTCCTGGTAGATATTTGATTTAATTGGATGACTCCATTCATCTATCAGATGGTAGTCAAACATCTGTTTATGTATGTAAAATAGAATATTGTAAAGCTTGCTGAGTTACATTTATTTAAACTTAACATTAAATTTAAACTTTAAACTATGAAATGGAAATATATATATTCTGACATTTCACTGTCGTGTCCCTCTGATTTAATCATTTGTATGATAGCAATAATGAATGTTTCTGAAACCTGTTTCTGCAGTGCAAAGACCAGACAGGGGGCACTGGATGGGCTTAAGACAGCAATGGCCACACGGATCCTGTATGAGTTCATCTCGGAGAGACGGATGACCATCACAGACAGCATTGAACGCTGTCTCAAGAAAGGTACCTAAAACACTCTTGCACTGATTTCAGCTGTCTTATGTATTTATTATTTTTAAAGGGGTTTTTCTAGTTGATAGGTCTCGTCTTAACATCCACTTTTTGTCACTGTCAGGCAAAGGCGAGGAGCAGCGAGCAGCAGCATCTTTGGCCTGCCTGCTGTGTATCCAGTTGGGTTCGGGCATCGAGAGTGAGGAGGTGTTTAAGTCCCTTAAACCCATCTTCAAAAACATCCTGGCAGATGGAACAGCCAACATTCAGGCCAGACAGGCTGTGAGTACCTGACTTTTATTACGCTTTATCACTATGGAAGAATGTGTTGAATATTTCTGAAACCTCTATGCTATGTAAAGCCAGCTGAAAGAAGTCTCTTTGCTTCTCTAATAGGTGGCGACAAGTCTGGGCCTTTGTACTTTGGTAGCAGAAGATGACATTTTGGTGAGTTTTAGTGTCTTTTCTGTGGTTTTGACACCTCTGGTATTGAGGGCAAACTGCAGCGATGTCTTCTTTACAACCTGTCAGTCGTATACTTATAGTTGATATTGGTTGTGACATTGTGCCTCATCCGGTCATGTCTGAGGAGTTACTCATGAAGGCAGAAACATGTTAGTTGTGATGCAGTTTTAGATTTCTGCATTGCAAACTCACGTCTTCATAAGATCTCCTCCTGATTCCTGCTCTAGGACGTGCATGCCACCATGGAGTGCTTTGAGAACCTCTTCACCAGGTCCTACGCCAGGGCAGATGGTACCTGTCCTTCTATCAATCTCCAGACGAGCCAGCTCCACACCAACGCCCTGTTGTCGTGGGCACTGCTGCTCACCATCTGCACTTCCAACCAGCTCAAAGACATCCTGCGCAAGTAAGACCCAGTTTGTAGTCTTGTTATTGTACTGCACTTTAGATTCAGATAAGCATTAGAAAATAGAAGAAATATACTTTTTTGCAAATCATTAACATGCATCTATTTTGTTATTCAGACACCTGCCTAAACTGCCGAGGTTGTTGGAAAGTGAGGATGTCAACATGAGAATCGCAGCAGGGGAGACCATCGCCCTGCTCTTTGAGCTGGCCAGAGACATGGACGCTGTAAGTTTACATCGACGATGTTCAATCTTCATGTGTTTAACGTCCCATCGCTCATCATTCCTGCACAATCAACTGTTGGGACTAAAAATGGGACGATGTTACTGTTACTGGATACAGTAGGGCTGTAATTTTAGTCTTTTTTTTTGTTGTTGTCTTTAAATTGCATGTTTGCGTGAATGTCTGGCTGGATGTCTTTTCTTTTTTTTTCATTGGTCATGAGTGCAGCATTTCTTTCCCTTGTGTCCATTCAGGACTTCGAGTTTGATGACTGGGATGAACTGTGCGATAAACTGAATGCGCTGGCCACAGACTGCAACAAGCACAGAGCCAAGATGGACAAGAAGAAGCAGCGGTCAGTGTTCAGGGACGTGCTCAAGGCTGTTGAGGTGAGTGTTCTGTTATTTGAGAGTTTTGTACTTGCAATTAAGGCTTTGACAGACAGACTAGAGGTGTAGCTTTTTTAATTTTTTTTAATTTTTTAAAGCCGAGGACAGTTTTAAGAGGGGGTACACTTTGCTTTTTTTTTTTTGAGGAGGACTGAGGCTGTTAGTAAGATTAAAGTTGCGTTATTGCCTCCCATAGGAGAAAAAGTATCTTGGATCAAGGGAACTGCTGCATCAAATCAGACATTACAATAAAAACACATTAAATAGGGACACGTGCAAACATGACCCTGGGATAAAATAACCGAACACATTAGCCACAAAGCTGTTCACTCTGTTTAAAAAAAAAAAACAACTACTTCTTAGAGTGTAAACATCCAAGTACATATTTTACAAACTACAACACTCCTCACTTGACATGCTTAGAAGCACACATGCAATTTATGGAACCTGAAGTTCTCTTCAAGCCTTGTGCTGTTCTGTCTGTCCTCCAGGAGTTCTCCATTAATAAGATGAATACATGTTTTTAACAGCTGTGCTTACACAAAGGGACCTCGTATCTTTTTCCAGAGATCGTTAACACATACTCCACATTCAACACATGGGAAGGGTCAGATAAAGTCCTGTTGGCCTGCTTGAATAGTGGACTGCTAAAAATGTCCTGGGAAGGTTGTGGGTGTTCCCATAATTTTCCCTGTCATTTACTCACAGTCCAGACTAACACCCACTCTCTGTAAATGTATTGCCCAATGTGCCAACCAATGACAAACAATAAACAGTCGCCACAAACAATGTGCCACAAGGGCCAAGGTGGTCCATGGTTACCTTTCTCACCTCCCTATGTATTTTTCAGGAGGGCGACTTCCAGTCCGAGACCATTCGCTTTGGGACGGAGCGCATGACCATCGACAGCTGGGTTAGAAAGAGGACCTACGATGCTTTCAGAGAGTTTGTGGGCTCTGGGATGAACTACCACCTACAGGTATTTTTTCACCAGTTGTTTAGTATCTGCCATAAATGCTCATATCTCTGACAAAGACAATTGATATACATGATGTGAGTCAACACAGCCTATAGCAGAAAGTAGTACCTGATGGTGACTTTTTAATTGAATTTCCCTCCAGCTTTGTTCCCATGTGGCACTGTTGGATTGGATAATAAGTAACAAGAGGTCATTTCTCCTGCATTGACACAGCACTGATGGAAAAAGTTACTGTCTGCTGATGCAGGAAGATAAGGCTAATTAACTTGATTTAGGATAATGTTGCACATTTGAGGGGGAAAAAGAAGCCCATTAAAAGGCAGCTGGTTAGAAAGTTAGTCTGCAGTCTGGCCAACAGCTAGCGCTTGTGGAAAACTGCAACATTTCACAAGTGAAGATGAGACAGTGGGACATAATTCAGACCACTGCAAACAATACCTTTTTAAAAAAAAAAAAAAATTAGCTTTGTTCAGATGTTATCTTATGCTGACATTGTATAATGCAAATTATTAGCTGTTTGTCTTGATTTTTTTTTTTTTTTTTTTTTCCTTTCTCCAACCAGGCAAATGAATTCATCAGAGATGTATTTGAACTGGGACCACCTATGTTGGTTGATTCAGCCACAATTAAGGCCATGAAAATCTCTCGCTTTGAAAGGGTATGTTTCTTTTTTCCCCGTTTTACACACACATACTTGTAGCTTTTTTCCACTTATCTCATAATGCCCTCTTTTTTTTCTCCCCCCAGCACCTCCACAACTCTGCTGCTTTCAAGGCTCGGACCAAGGCCAGAAGCAAGTTCAGGGACAAGAGAGTGGATGTGGGAGAATTCTAAAAAATAAAAAAGTTTCTTTTTTTGGACTCTTATAAGCTATTTATATGGCTTCCCTGCTTTTTAGATGAATTGTCACAATGTGTGTGCTCACGTAATCCTCCTCAAATGTATCTTTTGAGTATCAAACAGTCACAGCCTGTAGACTTAAAATGTGGCTGTATCACAGATGTTGTGCTTTGACAATTACTACACAATACTTTTTTATAGCTTCTGGTCAAATCTACAGGAGGTGAATGTTTTGATATTAAACAATGTGTAACTTTAATGTATCCACACAAACTGTGGTATTGTAAATACTGTAGAGTGTATATTTGTTTTCTCTTCCTGTTAATATTCAGTATGTGGCCTTTTTTGGGATCTTTATACTAAGTTATATAATTTTCTTTCCAGCATTTGTCTTGCACCATGTATTTCTCTTTATTAGTTTATAGTGATGTCTAAGACATGTAACTGACCTAACCCTTCCATGGATTTGTATAAGTTGCACTACCTAGTTAACCCTAAGCAGGGTATTCCTGTACAACCTTGGTGTAATGTGTTTTATTTTAGTATGTGGTGTATAATCGTAAGGGCAAGGATGGTGAAATAAACACAAAAGCTGTAACAAATGGATCTGTCATTTTTGCTCATGTGGTATTAGACAAAAAACTGATTTAACGTTTTTTTTTTTTTGTTTTTTTTTTCTTTAAATGCTTTTTATCTCAGCTATTTCTGTGCATCTTCAAGTGTTAAACCATGAACAAAACAGTCACTGGAAGAGGAGTTTTTGTTCGGGTTAGTAAATGAGATTTAACAGAAATCTCAGCTCCTTTTTCATCTCCTGGCAGATTTATATGTGAATGTCATGTTGAGCAAAGAGGCAGCACAAAATGTATTCATTATGTTGCAGAAAAAATCTTCAGCTTGGACAGTAGAAACTTGGGGTTCTTCTCAACATGTATTTTCAATTAAAAACAAAAAACTTAAGGAGTGAAAAAGACACCGTGATATTAGATTTACTGTGCATCAAAAAGTGTGATACAATGCAAACCGAGGCTGTCTGTGGAACAGTCACTGAAATGCATCAAATTCATCCTCTCCTTTGTCCCTTTCTTTTACATGTCTTGAGATTTTAGTTATTTCCTGACCCTTGTCTGTGTCTCTATAGGTACTTCCCATGAGTCTCTAATTCAGATTCCATTATATCCAAACCCCTTCTCAAATGACTATTGCAGTGTATTGACTAAGCTTTAATAACTGATCTGAGATATATAGATTTACAAAAAAAACATATGGCACAAGGCCTTTATTAACTTTGATTCACAATATGTTCTATTCTAACAGGTGTCTTTGTCTCCAGTACAGATTGATCCATTCTTGCATGTCTGTCATTATTGCAGATGGTGGATTATTGTGGTTACACTCCGAGAATGCTATTCGATAACGTTGTCTTACCATACTGATAAAGGAAATCAAACGCGTCAAACAAAAAATTTCAACAATTGCCACTTCACCCTATCAAAATGAAGGATCTTGCAGCCGAAGTGGCCGTAGCATTATGATGAGGGTGAGTGAGCAGTACACTGCCTGCCACCTTCCTACATATATCTGAAGCTCTAAGATGGAATCTCTTGTGTTATTGATACAAGTAGTGAAACTATTCAGGTGGCAGAGGAAATAATGGAGGTCTAACATACATCACACACAACATATTTACTCCCCCGGGGCCTCGCTTGAAGGGTTCTGTTAGAGAGCGATAAAAATAGCCCATAACAGCAGTGAGTGTCACATGATAAAGGTAAACGTCGCAAAGCTACAAATAGTCCCATCAATAATGTTGGCCTGGAGTTTGGAGCACACACGAGCAGCCCGCAATCGATTCACCCATTCGGCAGCCTCATACCTCCGGTGAAACAATGTTGCCTTCAGGGAAAAGCAGCAACATCGAGCTGAAACATTTTTCATGGCCTGTCTGATTGCCTTCTACCACCGGATGGTCCTGTTAATATAGAGAATAGTTTCTAGTGTCCATAAGCCTTTTGTTTTGTCTTTTTGACCACATTTCTTTCAGTAAATAGAAAATGAACATATGTTTTGGAAGAATGAGCCTTTTTCTTACAACCTCAGGAGATCCCATATGGGCAATCACCAGTGTCGTCCTGTTCTTCATATGTTTCCTTTGGGGCATAATATCCAGAAACAATACGTCTGCTGCCGTGCAAATGTCTTGCTAAAACCTTATGACAAAGACCACTAGAAGTTTCCTGTATGCCTTCTCTAGCACTGTAAATATATTCTGGTTTATATAGCGATCTATCTTCTAATTATTTGTCTGATGTCCACAGTTTAGGTGCAAGTCTTCTTTTCCCAGCACTCCCACTGTATGAACATGCACTCATGTGTCTTAAGCTGTGAAACATTACCCATATTTGTACATGTCGTCCTTGTCAAACAAAAGCACAAAGTCATTTTGCCTGAACATCTTTGGCTTGCAAATCAAAATTTCCATTTATCTACCTTCTTTAAAACTCATTCACCCTACTCGTTATTCTAATTTCCTCCTCATTGTGTCACTTAAAATCTTTAATTTTCTGTTAATCCTTTTAACTGTGTTGACACAGATTCTGACACACGGTAATCTTCTGCATCACCTCCCAGCCCTCCCTCTTCATCATACCCCAAGAGAGAGAGAGAGAGATAGTGTGTTTTCTGTGATTCAGAAGACTGCCTGAGCCAAATGGCTTGCTTTAATAATCCCTGCACTGTCATTTCCCATTTCTTTCTTTTCGTCAGAGGAGACAAACACTCATTGTGATAACACAGGAAGTTGCACATGACATGTCTGCAACTTCTTGACACAAGTAGTTTGTGTCACACTTGTGGGTTGTGAGGGTGTCCATCTTTCTGTGAGGGGAACAGGGAAGGTTATTAAAACTTTAAATATCTTCAATTGACAGTTGCCAATTACGTGGAAGGTCCATCGCCACTTGAATATGTATTAGTCAAACGCTTTCGGAGAACACATTTTAAGCAAAACTCAATTTTTTGAAATTTGGATGACCTTTTTAAAAATGAGCTTCTCTTCAATCCATTTTGGTTGAAGAGCTGAAGAAGCTGAACAAGTGCTAGACAATGACCCAAGACCTATTTGATGGTGAATTATGATCATAAAATGATTAAAACAAAAACAAACAAAAAAAACACCTAAAAAATAACTGATTGTTTTGGCCACTTGGTGGAAGCAGAAACAATCTGATGACCATGATGTTACCATCTTTTAAGTTATGTTGAGTATATTAGCAAATAGTTGCGTATTTATGTTACATTAGCATTCACTTGGAGATGTGTTCCTGGTCACCTGGTGTCCAATATTCACTCCGTTTTTCACAGGAAATATTAGACCGCTATATTCAATTAGTCACTAACTTTGTCCATTTGTCATTTGGTGCTTGGCATTCCCATTCTTGTAAATACTATATATTGAGGGAATTTCTTCAAATTTGGCACTATCAATTTATTAACAAAATTACCAAAAGTGATGGGCTGGCCAAACTGAACAAAAAGTAGGGAAGATACCCAGACCAGCCCACAAAGGGCCGTAGGATCTGGGCTCTTCCCTATAACCCAAATTCCCGTAAAAAATAAACCTAACAGAAATCAAGCCGTGAAAACAGAACTACCAGACAACTAACAAAGACAAAGAACTAGAACATAGCACAAGCAACACAGACTGCTGCTGTGAAGTGGAAGAAAGAGTGAACCAGGTTTCTCCCCCTCTATATAGGTTCTCTCACAATCAGTCTGAATCAGGAACACCTGGGAAAAAACACATGATATATGGAAAAATCATGCTATACAAATCCTATCCAGCAGGGGGGGAGAATGCAACAAAGACAAAAAAATGTCATGCAAATGTGAAAAGAAATGATGAAATGATGACATATACATTTCATATCCACAAGGTTGGAGGTCAACTTCACTGTGACATCATGATGTGCTGCAAATACACGTTTCTGGCCATTATTCAACACCATAACTCAGGAACAGAAGGGGAGATTGTGAACATATTTCACATTTGGTTGGATACGGAATTCGTGACACTAATCTTTGGTCTCAACCTTGAAACTGTGGTGAGTGTATAGATCTTCTGTCGGGTTGAAGATGTGTGTGAAACATCCACATTTTAGAACTTGTGATACAGTGATATCTGAAGCATCGTCTACTGTCATGGATACAACTTTGTGTTCTATCAGAATCAGCTTTATTGGCCAATCATGTGAACACATACAAGGGAAATACAGTTAACACCTTCTATGAAATTCCTTCACTACAAATATTATATGAGTCTGGACAGACATGGATTAAAACTGCAACTTGACTACCACCTGGTATTAGTAGTTTGCTGATGCAAGTGGTGAGAATGAACAAAAACAGTAGGTTGTGGGCCTTGACATAACAATGAGCTGAAAGGGGAAAAAAGAAGCTCAACAGAGCTGATGTTAACAGCAGAGTTAGGTGATAATACTCTGTGGGTTTGTCACTATCAGTAACCCCTTTTACAAACACATGGTCATTTCATCCATGTTGATATAAAAATATTAAGCGTAGCAGCTTTAAATCCAATTCTTCAGTGTTTACTTAAGAATTTAACACTTCTAATCACAAAGCGTATTAGTTTCAGTGTTGATTTTCCAGATTGAAAACAAATATCTACCAGTATACAGGGGTTTTCTGTAAATAAACATTATCATTTGATTAGATCCTCTTTATCTTGGAACAGTCAGTAAGGTAGAAAAAGAATGCGGAGAATGCTAATGGTCCAGTTATTATTCAAATCTCATCACAGCCTGTTGTGTGCAAAGAAACAAAATCATCCCATAGCAATTAAAAAGGAATAAATGAGGTTCAAATGAATAAGATTTGATAAGGTATCTCAAATTTAATCAATAATTAGTTTCTTTCACATGATTTCAGCACAATGTACAAGTCTGAATGCTCTCACTGTTCCATTGACTTTCTGGTTAAGCAATTCTGTCTGTGTTGTTTTGCTGTGCGAAAAATCACTGTGTGCCTGAAGAGACGAGACCAACAGAATATGCCACGGTCGTAGGTGGGATTTGACCGGTGGGTGTTTGAGCAAAACAACGAACTCAGAGGCAGCTTTAAAGGGGAAGAAAATGCAGACTCTGCTGTTGTACGTCTCAGCCCATTGTTGCAATTGACTGTTTGATGTGATAGTTATGGAAACGAGCATTCTGTTTCAGCCAACTGACCTTTCAAGGCAATTGATAATGGTCTTTGATTAGCTGCCATACATAGACACTGTGAGCCAGTCGTTGCAACGGCTGGTTAGGCATCCGTTGTTGAGTGTAGTTTTCCATTCATTGTGCCACACATTAGCAGCAAGAAGGGCCTGAAGCCAAATCATTGAGCATGTGTCGTCAGACACACAAATCAAGTCAGTTTACACAAACACACACACACACACACACACACACACACACACACACACACACTCCAGATGGATGCTTTTCAATATCTAACCAGTTTAATGTATTTATTCCACTTGTGTGCTTCTGGCATCTAAGCAGCTGTTTCTGTGGCACACACTATAGATCAGCCTTATTCTTTGCAAATGTCTGATGTTGACACTACTATGCCACCCACATATACTTCTCTCTCTCTCGCTCTCTCTCTCTCTCTCTCTCCCTCCTCCTCCTCTTTTCTCCAACATCTACTTTTCCTGGCCCCAGTCACACCCTGGAGCAAAGTATATACAGTAGATATCACAATGAAAAATGGATAGAGAGATTAGCGGCACTTTGTCATCGAACAAGCGTTGTGTGTTCTCCATCCCGAGACGCCACGGGGCTTGTTGTTGTGACTGATAAAATGGCTGTTGCCTCTGATGACTGCAATTATGCTGCATACATATATCAAGAGGATGATTTATCCCATTCGCTGTCACCTTCTGGGGCATCAATGTGCCACAAACTGACTGCAGTAAACAACAAATTCCTCAGAATGATTTACACTTTAAATATAGATAGTGGAAAGTTGTTTTCTTCTTTTGCTATGTTTTCAGTCAGTGCTTATGGTTTGGATTAGGGTTATGAAGCACTGACATAACTCCTGAGGAAAAATAAATCAGCATCTCTTGCGCACTTACACACATTCTGAGGGAGATCATTGCCACAACAGCAACATGACGATCGTGGAGACAACTCACTGTATGTGCTTGTATTGACCACCTAGATGTGTTTTATTTAAGCCAGCCTTTGTGTTGATGTGGCATATTGAGCTGCAAAATCACCACAGAGACAGGGGATGGATGGTTTTCCATTATTTAAGATATTGCGTGCCAATCACAAAAGCACTGTGTGAATAAATCACTTGTTTGTTCAGTATGAACTTACATGTCCACACAGAAGTTAAGTGAGAGGAGTGTAAATAGAAAGTGACAAATGTTAATGTGTCAAATTATTAGGTGAGACACAGATAAAATTGGCAGACTCCCAGGATGGAGATATTAGCTATCTTTTTTTTCTCCAAGTGCAGCATATTGAACCATAAATCATTGGTCATATAGGGAGTTTATACTGGGCCTGTTTTTTACTACCAATGCGTACACTGCAGTCCATGTTTAATGCATAATGGCTCGGGTCGTTCTATAGACTCACATTCAGCCTCAAGTTTGTTTTGTTCTACAAGAGTATCAGTGTTTGTTTGCCTGATGCACATAAATCTGGTGCACAAACTAAAACTAAATTTAGGGAAACCTACTGTTTGTAGTCATGGGTAGTGAACAAGGAGGTGTTAATGGAAGTCATTTAATCTTAGAAGACATTAAAGTTGGAAGGATGTGTTGTGATGCAGAAAAGAAGATCATACTTCTTTCTAGTATTGGAGTTTTAATATTTATTTCTTCTCTGTAATACTCAGTTTGAGAAGGTCTTACTGTAATGTTACTGTAATGTTAATACGAAAAGTCAAGTAGTTAACTATATGCTTGCTATAAATATAAAATAAATTGATTAAAAATACCATTATTGGGTCCAAAAAGTGCACACAAGGAATTAATTACATAAAATGACTTTGCTTTTAAAATGTGTGATACCTTACACAAATATACTCCCTGGAAGAGGATCATTCATAGTTAAATTGGTGTATCAACCCATTGCAAAGTTGTTTATTTAAGGGAACTGTCTACTTACACAGTGTTATTCTGTGTTTACCATTTTTTCTTAAGTCAACATAAAATGTTAACACTGTGGCATGAGGATATTTCAAAGCACAGCAGAGTGTCAGTGTTAACCAAATGAAATGTTTCGCAGAGGATTAAAAATTGCATTCACTCTGTTGTGAGTGATTAGTTGCATACAAAATAGATATAATGACTATTTGATAGAATGATTAATCAGCCTCTTCTGGGTCTCTCGTACAGTTTACAATCTCCTTGAAAGCTGAACGCACACTCAGCAGAATTTAGGGAAATAAAAGGTGTGTTCCTGGTTTTATAGATGATAAATACAGTAAAATAAATGAAAACTCATACAGTACCCAGTCTACATAAAATCATAATTTTGCCAAATGAAACTCAAATTATGCACCATCATTTGATTATGTACATATTTTTTAGAAACATCAGCCATTTAATAGTATAAAATATATAGCAATTGTTGGTGAGTTTCTACTTTTTATTTTTAAAAAGAGGTTAATGATACAGCTGCTGCAGAAAAATAGTTTTTAGCTGAAGTAAGTAAAGTTTATTTATACTGCAGCTTTCTAGAGCATGAGAGAAGTGAGAACACAAGCTATGAATCATCTTCTGCCCTGATGCAATTATGCCCTGTGTTAATTTTGCTGTCAGAGTAATGATGATGTCAAGTTGAGTGTAATTTTAAACCTCACCAGGTGGTGGCAGCTGTTCACCATTAAGCTATCAACACTTGACAATTGACAGGATCACCTCTGAACTTGAAGTAGAGCATAACAGAGGATATTCAGGGTATAAATTTGGAAGTTAAAACAAGGAGGATTTCATTGAACCATACAGAATATACAAAGCATTTGTCAGTCACTCCCGTTGATCATAATGTAAGATTCCTGCTTATTTACCATTAAAAACAAACAAACACTCTGCTTATACTCTTGACTGGTTTGAATGGTCAACCCTAACACCGGAGCACAGGTCACAAAACAGTAACAATAAAACATCCACTCACTGAATTCCACACATTTGATTCATCTCTTAGCAAAAGAGAGCAGGCCCTACATTTCATCATAGTGTGCAAATGTGACACCATATGGAATGTGGTTGTAGACTTGAAATAGAGTCAAGCGGTACACATTTGTCGTGCTGGGCGCAGATGCATTGTAGCCCCCACACTGTGTGACTCATAGCTACTGTACACTCACACACTCACACACACTCGCACACAAACACACGTATGAACGAGTGCACGTGCGCAGACAAACAGTGTCTCACTTTCCTACCACTCCTCCCTGTTGACAACCCAAGCTCCTTTTGTCTCCCCCTTCTCTCTCTCTTTTTCCCTCTCTCTCTCTCCCTCTACATTTCTCTCTTTCTCACCCTCTCCCTCTCTCTCTTTCTCTCCCTCTCTCTGTGATGTGGGCCAGCGACAAGCGCAGACCCCCGTCAGGGCTGACAACTGTTCGCCGGATGATGCCATAGAGAGGAGGCAAGAGGCCATGGGTAAGGGGACGACACCTGTCTTGGTGTGCAGCAGCATCAGTCCCCCACGCACACACATGCACACACACACACACACATAGATCCAGCACATTCACAGTAAAAGGATTTTTTGACAGGATACATTTCTAGCCCTTAGAAATCCATACTGTGACCTTTTCCTCCAATCGTTTGATTATTTCCCCAAAATTGGAACACAATTTTAAACAAATTGATGTATTAACACTTAAGCTTGGCAAATCGAGCTAAGTCTGCACATGTGGGAGGCCAAGGGTTTATCTCCTCTTTTAAAGCATTGACTCGCAGCCTGAATCCCAGCACCTCGTTGACAGGAGGGAAGAGATAGGAGAGTCCCCTCCCCCCACTCTGTCAGCTCCCACTATCAGCTGCTTATAACCAAACTACAGCCTACAGGCATGTACAGCTTTAAAATGAGTAGGACCTGGAGTTTGTTTCTGTAATTTTAACCCTGATTGGCCTTTGCATTGGTGGATAATGCCACACATGAGAGAATTACTGTAAAGGAATACTTATGGGAAATCTTTGTTCTCTTGCTGAGAGTTTAATAAGAAGATCGACACCACTCTCATGTCTCTAAACATGAATCTATTGCCGGGTGACGTTAGCTTGACTTGACATAAAATCCACCAATCCAAAAGCCCGCTAATTCACATGTTATGGCTTTGCAAAAACCTGGCTGGGCACAGTGACTTCCTGGAGTCTTATCATCACTGTCAAGGTGACAGGAAACCAGCGGAAACTTCAGGAAGGCACCTCGCCTGGTCAAAAAATAGCCCAGAACATAACACACACACCCCCACCCTTAAAAATAAAACTTGAGAATGTGATTGAGTGTATTCCCTAAATGTTGGACTATTCCTATAAGAAGTAGCAGTATTAGTAGTAGTAGTAGTAGTAGTAGTAGTAATAGTACAAGAAGAGGAGAGAGTCTTTGTGTCATAGATGAATTTACAAGTATGTCAAGTGTGTTGTTTTTATCAACACCTGACATTAATACGTGCAATGTGGCAAGTCATCCAGTCATATTAACTCTCTACTGTTCATTGTAAAATTAGGGATAAAATGGCCAAAGTTAGATTTTAGTAGTTTGGATTATCTAAGGGCCATTTATATGTGCTTTGCTCCATGTACTTTAAATATGATCTAAAACTCAGAGTGCAGGTTAATATCAGGTAAGTTAGACTTGTGAAATAGTGGATATGATACAAAGTGTGCATGCTAACTCAGCTGCAACAAGAGCTGTTTGTTTGATCCCTTAACAGCTGCTCACTCAGGTTTGAAATGGACTGGAGTATCTATGCTGATTTTTCTAGTAACACTGTATTGTGGCCTGCTGTACTCGTCTCACATCTGTATACTTTGAACTTGGCGACCAATGTTTAAACTTTATCCTCCGATGTATCGACTCAACAAAGTACGTTTTTTGAGCCGAGCCAAAACTGATGTTAAATGATCTCAGCGACAGAGAACTGTGTGTGCTGCTTGGATCCAGTAATTCTTCTGACACAGATCTCGGTGTAGTCAGAAAACTAAAAGTTCCCATCAGCCATATGCTGGATTTGTATTGGTTTCACTTTTGCACAAGGGGATCTCTATCTGTACATCAGCTGTTCTACAATCAATTTCTGCCTGACCCAACTTGGGCGAATTTTACGCTCAATGCTATTTATGCAGGCACACCTGTGTGTGTATTAGGGTTGCCATGCATCTCGTGTGTTTATAGGAGATTGTAATAATGAATTCATGAGGTCATCAATTAATCTGTCAGTCATAGGATGAAAGCAGCTCAGCCTGAGTCTTCAACATACACATGGAAGATCCGAACAGACATGGCAGTCTGTGTGACACGCAAGCTCCCAACAAGAACTGAATACAGAAGAGACAGACGGATTTTACAGGAGACGTTATGAGCCGCACACTCACTCTGGAGCAGGATTGCACAAATACACGCACACACACGCAAAGACAACCCCCACCCCCCTCCCATCCACACAAACACACACTCACACATCACACTACTGTTTCGCTTTGCCGGGGAGGTTGTTGCCAAGGCTCAGAATGAGCGAGTTGATTGGTTGCCTCTGCTCATCACCGTATGAACTCACCAGTTGGATTGGCTGGTTCCATAAAGGCAGCTTTTCAAGATGTTTTCCCATCTCCTGCTGTACCAACCGCTGGATCTCTCATTACTCCCATTATCGCCACACACTTTTCATCCAATTTAATTAGCTCAGCTTCACACTGCTGTTTTTTCCCTTTTATTTGATTTTATTGAAGCAGGAAAGGTAGTGTAAGTTAAATAAATAAGAGAAATAGCATCTATCTACATTATCATATGAATAATGATTCTAGTAAGAAATGATCAGAGCGATATATCAATTCCCTCTAGTCCTTGCCTGGATGAGGTGAAGAGCACATGCATGAGGAGTGATATATGCTGTATGCAGTGGTAATACATATGCAGCACAAGGATGTAATCATGGAACAGAATAAAAATCCTCTGCAGCCATGCCGGCACACGCACACACACACACACACACACACACACACACACACACACACACACACACACACACACACACACACACACACACACACACACACACACACACACACACACTTTCCTTGTCTGTGGTTGATATCAGTTGATAAAGCACACCAATGACAAAATATGTCCTCGGCCTCAGGGTGAGCGTGTTTGCACGTATGCGCGTGCGCAAAATGCGTGTCTGACTGTGAGCATGTGTGTGCAGGACGGTGTGTTTTTTGCGTGCCTCGACGCCTCTGGCCGTGTGCGGCTTTGCGTGTGTGAGAGCGTTGCAATGTATGTGCTGAATTAAACAAGGTCACTCAGTGCAAGGCTGACTACTCCCCTGTAGCAACCACCCCAACACACACACACACACACACACACACACACACACACACACACACACACACACACACACACACACACACACACACACACACACACACACACACACACACACACACACACACACACAGTCACTTCGGCAATGACAGAGATTCTATAGTGGTTTGCATCTCTTGCTCCTGGAAAAACATGATGAGATAAAAGGACATATTCTGAAAACAGGTGACATCCTTAAATGCAATAACTGAAAGGCAACTCCGTATATAGATGATCATTTAGCTGTGGTTCCAACCTTTTTAGTTGTTTGCTGAATAGTTTTGACATTTTTGAATTATTTATTTACTTTCTTTCTTGCCTAGAGGTTGATGAGAAGAACAATACCATTTGAATGTAATGTAAGTTAAATATGAAGCTAGAGCCAGCAGATGATTAGCTTGGCTTAGCATAAAAGACTGGGAACAGGGGGAAATGGTTAGGCTATTTACTCCATACAAAAACTGAAATGTGAAAAAACAACAACAAACAAACTAATTATTTAAATGAAGGTTTGTGCAAGAATTAGAAGACGTCACTGCATGATAACATGTTATTGAGAGAGTTCTAGAGGTGCTGCTAGGGTGACTTTTCTATGTCTATGAGCTGTGAGCAGTTCAACCAAAGACTGTCCTTTGTCAAAATGTATTTGACTATATAACCTGAAGCAAAAAGAAGAAAAGATAGAGAAATGTCTGGAAAAAACATTGAAATAAGTGTAACAGAAGTATATTTTTTTCCTGTCGTCTTCTTTAACAGTGCCCCAAGATTTATTCTGCTCCCAAAGAGCAAAGCTAACAATTTTGAGGTATTTTACATGCAACTTCACTAGATTCCTTCCCAGAAAGTTCAGTTTTGGTTTCATTTGCGTGTTTCAAGTGAAAAGATAAATGTCGATGATGAGATGTCCGGTTTACTGCCTATTATTCCAACACAAAACGCTGTGATGTACGTACGTACTGTACCACCCAATTGACCATCATTCTCTCCCTGTCCAACAGGCAACCTTATCTTTATCACTTTCTCCAGTAAAAGACGAACAGGGGGAGCACAAGCTAAGACGAAGCCAATTATTGTCAGTTAGCTGTACACCATATATCTGTCACTCATTTTACTAGGCATTCAGGGTTCAAATGTATTCCATCATCATTTTTTACAAGGGCCGGGGAATGCGTAGATGTTATTTATAGGCAGCTGTTTTCCTTTCCATCAGTGCTGTCACCCTTCGTGTGTTTATTGCACCTCCTTGTTCACCTCTCTGGTGACAGGAAGCTGGGGTTTAATAATAGGAAACATTCCACTTTGCCATGTGAGTACTTCTATTGCCAGTGTCTGTAGATCTACTTTTTGCTTTCATAAAAAAGCTATTCACTCGCATGTTGTATCTGAAGAGTAACATTTTACAAGTGCAGGATCCCCACCTATTCTCCACATATGTTTAGAAAATAGAACAAAAATAGACCTGCCATCCGGGAAACCTGTCAGAATAAGGTAAGAAATGAAACACAATCATGTTAATCACTTGAGTGTGGTTCGTACCTGATTTATTATACATCCTTTCCTTGGCTTTTTGAAGTGTGTGTGCATGCATATTTGCCAGCATGTTTGACCTGAATTGATTGCGTTGTTAGTGAAAAGACACTTCAAGTGCAAATTTGGCTCACAGGGACACGCCAAGACACATCATAGAGCAAGAATTAGGGATATAGATAAAGATAGAGATACATCTTGGGATATTCTATAGTTTTCGTACCATTAACAAATACAGAACCAACAATGAGTTAATTATGAGTTCTATAATCAAGTGGTGTGTCCTGATACAGCTTATTTCACTGTGCTATAGAGCTCCATTGTTGTTCAAAAACAGTTCAAATCAATGAGTCACCCCATTACACTGGTTAATATATTCTACGATGATCATGGACACATGGACGCTGTTATTTATTTGAGTCAATCCCACATGCTGCTGTAAACACTCACTAGAGCACCAAATGTGTATTCATCTGCGGATTAAAATAGTTCTCCCAAATGCGTTATTAAAGATGATATATCATCTTTTGTGATTTTCTTGTTTTTATACTGTTACGATGTCAGATGTCTGTGATAAAAAAAAACTGCCCAAAACTGGAGGTGTATGTAAAAACCCTGCAAGTCAAATCTCAGGACTTCACCTCTTTTACGTTTAAATCCTCCTCCTGATGACTTCAGACTGACAAAGGTTGTTCCATGGCCTGTTTATGTTGTCTACTCAGGACATGTATGGAGGTATTTGAGAAGCTTACATTTTGAGAACTTAAGAATGAGAAAAAAATCCAACTAATTAGGCGACACAGAGCCTTGACACCAAACATGAACACTACATTTAAATGATAATCTACTCCATGTGAGTTGGCCTACTGAACAAATTTTTGTTTATGAAGCCTCCCAAGCTGGCCAATCAGAACAGAGTGGGTTAATCCAGAGGGGGGATAAAGAGACAGGACCTAAAATGGTCTGCTTCTGAACTGAGGGAATCATGCAATATGAATGGATCCCCAGAATATAAATAAAGACCCGGAAATATGCATGGTATGTTCCATTTAATATTAATATGGTAAGTGTAGTTTAGTAACCTACCTGGTTGTTTTTGGAAATGATTTAAGTAACTGACAGGTTTAAAATATTTGAGCAGGATCAAATCAAAGTTATTTTAGTGATCTTAGAGATTTTAGTGATTTTAGTGATTCTAGTGTTGTTCCTCAGAAAGAATGGTTTGGACACTAGATCACAGTTCACGATAGTAGTGTTATTCAGCTCTGTGTTGTAAGACCTAACACAACTGTTGACTCTTGCTATGTGATGTAGTTACAGGGGTTTCATGGAGGCAGCTCAGCACCTGTTCTTGGTACACGTAATTTCTCTGTCTGTCACATTCCATTTTTTGGCAGCCCCAGTCAACATGTCTCTTGGCTGTCTCATGTTATTGTGTGCAGGAGGTCACTGTCTTTGTTCACAAACTAATTTCCTCATGAGAACCACAGAGGCACTTAAAATCCCCCAGACACGTTCTCCCCGATCAAGTCGCTTCCTCAATAAAAGTGGTTAGCAAATTATTGAAACGAATTATCCAGTATATTTTTCCTCTTAAATTAACATTTTTCAGTCTTTTTAACTTGAGTCCCAGAAGGCAAAAACTAATCTGGTTGTTTTTCTGACAGTCTTGCTTATTGCTGAAAGCAGAAACTGTCCAAAATACAAAAGTTGGTGCTGGCTGAAAAGCAAGTCCTGTGGTAAGATCCTGATGGGTTCATTCCAGGACTAGAGCTGCTCCTCCAGCATCTGTATGAAAGCCTGAAAGTCAACAACTCGACACAATCTCAAAGTTAAGGTCAAAGACGGATGCTGTGGACAGAAATGATATGACCATTAATATCAACCACCCAAGGCTTAAATGTGAAAATGACACAAACTCCATTTTCGTCTTTTCTTTTCTTGAGAAAGTTAGCTCAAGGATAATTTTTTAGCAAGTTTGTTTTGGTATAAGATTATATTATTCCACCCAAAGGAACAGTTTGACATTTTTGGAAATACGTGTATTCACTACCTGAGAGTTAAATGAGAAGATACGACTCCCATTAATGCTGTAGATAGGTATGAAGCAGCCGCTTAGCTTAGCTTAGCGAAAAAAGTGTGAAGACAACTAATAGAAAAAGTGACTGTGCCTTGTCATTGAACCACAATGTGACATTTTTTGCACAGATAGACAAAACATGAAAATACATTTAAAAATGTTAATTATTGAGCTTTAGAGGTTGAGCAAAACCAGAACAATTGTTTCCTCTCTTTGTGCTATGCTAAGCTAACCAGTCGCTGGTGGTAGGCTATAGCTTCCTTCACAGACATGAGAGTGTTGAAATTCTTGTCAGTTTGCAAGAATCTGAATAGGTATATTTCCTTACATGTTGAAGTTTATCTTTAAACTTTGAAACACTCATTCACATGCAACCATTGAATTCCAGCAGTTATATTGATGTAATTGGCATCCATGGTGCATAGCTACATGATCTAAGATGAGTAAAACAATGCATTAAAGTATAACTGTGTTAGACTTTTAATATCCATTTGTATGCTGCTTTGCAGTCCTGTAGAATTTAAGCTGTAATTTCTCTATCATCATCTTTATTCATTTCTAGAGAGACTTGCTATTAAGTGCATGTTGAGAATGGTGAATCCAAATATTATCCACAGTTTTATAAAAGGCGTGCAGTTAGAGGAAACTGACTTTCCTCTGAGTACAATGAACACAATGAGGACGAGTGAAGGGTGTTTACATTTGAAGAGTAAAATGTGGCAAATTAGATAAGATGCTGCAAACCTGTAAATTTAACAGGCCTTTTATATAATGCATATTAACCCTACTAAATATCATTGTCATAATATGCCCTCATATGCTGAGTCAATACACAAACACACGTCTTTCTCTCTGTTTGTGTCTCTTACAGTCACACAGACAGCACACATCTGTTTAAAAGGCAATTATAGCACCAACAACAATCAATATAAACATATTCAACACAAAGACATCTCACACAGATCGCACAAACATAACATTGTTGCACTTCATGTATGATGGTTAAGTGGATTTGACAGTAAACAACATGAATGGGGATAACCTGATATGAGCTGCTTTGAATTGTTCACCAATTACATGTTCGATCCAGTTACAGTTTCCTATTATATTAGGAAATACAAAACTTGATAGACTTGCATGGCATGTATGTACATACTAATGAAGTTTATAATCTAGATGTTATTGTATATGCATGCAATAAACAAAAGCAATCTGGGAACCTACACTCACTATGTTAGAGGGTTTTTCTCACTTTAGTACCCTTATTGTCTTGCTTTTCATGTGCATGCAGATTTACAGCTTGAGGCACAACGCTCTGCCAGCAGATGGACCAGATAACCTCATATCAGACTTTACAGCTCTGCAGTCATCAGTTCAGACTCTGTGGGAAGACAAGCCTTTACTTGTGTACTGTGGAAACATGCCCCATAGAAACACACCAGGAGTGATAAAACAATTAAAAAGGACATTATACCTATCAGTTATTCTGTTATGATGACAATTTACTCAAAAGCCTCATTTCACTTTTTTTCTCTTCCAAATATTTCCTAATACTCTGTGTAGCATTCCTTTGACTGTGTATCAGACTGTCATTGTCCTTGGCTTGCTTTTTTTGGTACTTGTCTCACTCATGTTTTTTTGTGTGTGTGAAAATTCTCTGTTGGAGTATTAGCAGCATGTTTTTGAAATGATGGAAAGATGTCCAGACAAGAGTAGTTTAGGGGATGTGTGTCAAGTGTCCCCAGCCTTCTTAGCACTGCTTTGTTGTTTTCTCTTCAAAGAGGCTTGGCTGGTAGGATTACTTCACTTAGCCCTCATTCCACCTGTTTCTGACTTTTTGTACATTTCTCATTTCCAAATTGAAACACGTTTTTTGTTTAAATGCCTCTGGCTAGTCACTGTGTCTGCGACTAGGCTCCATTTCATAGTGGAAGCAGGCACATGGCATTTTCTTTGCGAGCAGGGAATAAGTCATTTCACGATTTGGACAAGTAGTAAAAACCAACAGCTCTTCTGAAGCAATAACCCACAACTGTGATGAGATTACTCTGTTTTTCCGGCACTGCATGAGCACAGCTTTATTTGAGCCAATTTTCCGATTTATCCCTGATAAATTTCTATTTTGGTTTGTCTTTGTCTTGCCTCACAGACTCATCATTAATACAATCTACATTGGATTAGTAACTTCCTGGATAGATATCTTTGGTGTCACTCTTTGCCCAGCTTGATATCAATGATGTCATCTTGCTCACTGGGTTTTGTTATCCTCATGCAATACATCAAAGAGGATGATGGAGTCCACTTATTTATTTCACAGTCGAATTCCTCCTCATTATTCTGCTGTTCTTCCACAGACACTCAGACGCAGAGAACAGCAGCGAGAAAAAAAAAAAAAAAGACACAAAAGCTTGAAGAAGATTTGAAACTGCCAGAATGGCTTCAGATTTATTTTGCTGGATAAGTTGCAGTTACCCACAATGTCACTGTATTGATGCAACAGGATCATGTCAAAAGGTATTTTTTCCACCATAAACTACTTTAGTAGAAAATAATGAAGAGGCAGAAAAGGGAAGGATTGCTGCTGAAAATACATCAAAGAGCAAGTTTAAAAAGTCAGTGCCAATTTTTTAGGCGATGTTGTAAGAAACATGAAATTGAACTCTGAAACAGTGTTGAGCAGAATCCAAGAAACACAAAATGAATTAGTGTCTGAAGCAGAGCATAGAATTAAAAAGTTTGATGTCATTCACGCTAAGAAAAAATCTCAGAAGGGGGGAAATAATCAGATCAGTGCTGTTTACTTCTAGAGAGGGAGAGAGAGAGAGAGAGAGAGAAAGAGAGAGAGAGAGAGAGAGAGAGAGAGAGAGAGAGAGAGAGAGAGAGAGAGAGAGAGAGAGAGAGAGAGAGAGAGAGAGAGAGAGTACAAACATTGAATACAGTGAATTTAGCAGACAATACAATGTGCACACAATAACAGATAGGTGGTGGTGGTGCTGGTGGTGGGGGGTATCATCACAAAACCATGGTTGAAGAAATGTGTGCGGATAGAAATTAAATCAGGGTATGGTGTGGAAATGATTATACATAAATTTATGAGGGGGGAAAAGGATCCAAAAGTCTACTGCTGAAAAATGTTGCACAGGAGGTAAAATGGTTCAGTAATGTTAAAGCTTTTATAAATTAACATGTTTCTATTAGAAATGGATCAAATGACTACACGGCAAACCCACCTGCACAACTTCTTTTTTTTTGTTGAACATTTGTCTAAACACTTGTAAATGTCAGTAGATTAATGTAAAAATATACTAATTCAAAACTAGAAATATAACATGGCAATGGAGAACTCAAAGAGAACATTTTTGCTCATGTCTGGATCTTTCCTGTATTTTTCTTTGTCATATCTCACGTGCAGAGCCAAAATCTCCTTGCAAGGTAAAACGGTGATAGACGGATGGCTCATCCAATCACTGGCCAAATATTTTTTGAAAGAACCTGCCCTTTTCCAAATCATTTTCATCGACACTTCTCAGATGGTTCTGTGTAACAAACATCTGGCATGTCTTGTTAAGCTAGCAAAGCATCGTAAATGAAACAGCTTTCCTGTGCTTTCCTTACACAGAACTACTCTCTGGAGACTGTACACGTGAACGTTTGGAGCCATTTCTAAGCAAATTAAAGTAACCATATTTTTTTGTAGTGAAAGAACATGTCACCCATTGCAGTGGTGTTGCTCACAGTTGTGTTTTTAATCATTTTTGGACAACAATGCAGGTCTACAGTAAAGAGGAGAAGATATATTAGACTTTGAATATACACACAGCACTTGAAAGTAGTATAAATTCATTGTTGGTTTGGCTCTGCAAATGAGATTTTTTGTCAGTTACAACAATACAGAAAATTGGTATATTCTTTATGAGACTTGTGAGGAAATAACTGATAATGAAACATTTTCATGCAAGCATAACTAAACATACACTAATGATGAAACTGAAGACATACTGGAAAGAATGTAGCAACCTGTCTCCTATAAATTGTTTATGTACTGTAGTTTGATGTAGACATCAAATTTGACACAATGCAATATTATGCATTATGCAGTTTCACCCACTTGGTTGTAGAAATGGGGGTGTGGTGGTGAAATTGAAAAGCTGTAATGTTTTTATGACATGACAATTCAATTTTGGGGGCTCCAGATTTTGATAACTGGCGGCTAATAAACACAGCAGCCTGTTATGATACTCAGCAAATAATATATACCAGGGTCAGCACTGTGTCAGTCTTAAAGATGCAAAGTAAAAGATTTTTTTCCAAGAATATGGTTTGCTGCTGGGGAAAAAGCTGACTCAATTGCTTGCGAAACCAACCTAAACAAACCCAGCAACAAATTAAAAATATATATTCGGAGAGAGACAGAAATAATAACCTCAGTGATCTGCCTTCTGCTTTCATTTGTCACAGTTTGTTTACAGACTTAATTCCCAGTGACAAATACTTTCTGGTTGACAATACCTTGAGCTTCAAAAGCAGCCAGAAGGGGAAATAAACTATGCTAAAAGACAGCAGCTCACATCTGCTGTAGAAAAAAGGGGCAATAGTCATCATCACAAGTCATTAGACAATCATACCGAGGAAATTCATAGGACGATTTAAACTAGACAGATGACACTAATAGACACATCAGTCTATTGAACATTAACTACATTTATAAATCATATAATGATGGTCTAATGACTACTAATCAAACAGAAAACATATTTTGTAATTCTAATTGCAGTACAACATATAAAGGGTTACAGAGAACTTCATATAATCAGTTTGGAATTATAATATTAAGAATGTTAAGAATGTTTATTCTGTCTGGAAATACTGTTCGGTGTTGGGTTTGGACTTGAAGTTTGCATCTTCCCATTGTTAGTCTCACACCGAGGCTAACATTTAAATGCTGTGCTGAACAAATTGAAGTGAGATGCTCTGAGAAGTTATGCAAAAATGCAAACCTTTGCTCACCCTTCTGTGCTGAGTTACCATGGCAACTGTGCAGCGGCAACTTGGTTGACGCAAAAGCTCTGAATGAGCTACTGTATGAAGAATACTTAGAATAAAATGAGTTTTAGGTTAGGTCAAGCCCTCTCTTTTTAATCTATGGTGCATTTCCTGTTACATGTGCATCAGAAAAGCAGTGATTTTATCCAAATACATCCAGTCTATTACAATGGGACTCAAATAACACTAATATCTTTTAAATGTATTTTATTCTTGGAAACCAGAGTTCATGGTTTTAAAAGATTTCAAATATAAAAAAACAGCACTTATGAAAAATTACAAATACATGCATGCATTCACATACACTAAGTATACCATATAATTATCATGACATATCATATATAATATAATGCATATAGAACATTCTACGAATTGCAGTTTCACACACTGTACTGTTTCAAATGAATTATCTGCACATGTGCAGCATACAGTATACATGAGATTTATAAAATCATGGCAAACAGTAACATCCTCATAGCATCATTGTAAGTGACTCTAAGTATCTGGGTACTGCTTTTTATACCTGCAATATTTATGAACTGCATAGAGCAGCATCTAGTAAACCCTGTATGACCTCAATTAGCCTTCTGTCCATGTAAAAACTGCTTTTACTCAACCACTGTCATTCAACTTCCTGAGCCAGCTTTCAGAACTGTTAACTCATTGTTACAACTGGAAAAATTCTTACTTACTTATTTAATTAATAATTTGGCGGTAAATACACAGGACATGCTGCTAAAATGAGGAAGCTTGTTTTATTTAAAGCAAAAACTACTGTATGCAACTTTTAAATGTACACAAATTACTTTCCTCTCTCTCTAAACATTTCTAAGCAATTAAAATAACACACCCAGTTGATCATTATTTTAGTTTTGCCCACTAAATCCTATTTTTTTTGAAGCTGCTCAGTAAAAAAGTTACAGTCTGCTTGAAATGCTTTTGTAGAATGTGAATCCTGTTTTGGATTACGTGAACATTTCCTTTCACAGATGTGGGTCAGTTTCATAGAACACCTGCTGCAGCCGTCAGTAAGGGGCTGTTGTATTGATGTAATTTAATAGGGATGCTGTTAAACAGTCAGTGAAAAACAAAATGATCTATCTTTATCCCCTCCTCATATCAGATATGACTTCTACACTACTGTAATCCATAGTCTAAGACTTGGTATCTCTCATATATGTAGAGGGAAAGAAATTTGCAGTTTGAGTTTGCTCAATTGCACGTCCAATTGATTTACATTTCCCAGACTAATATGCAAACTGAGAAGCATATCTTGTGTATTATGCATAAAACAACAAGGATAATCACATTATGAAAATCAAGTTGATGAGGCGTTTCCCCTCAATAACCCGGGAGAATGTGCTTCAGTCAGAACACTCAACCAATGTGCTATTTCAAGGTGCCAGGAAATGTCGGTCATGGAGTATAATGAACCGAATCATAAGTCTCCACTGTCACATTGCCTCATTCACTCAGTCATGAGATGTTAACCACATCCAATGAGAGCGAGCCCTCCTCTCAGCCAGTCAATGAGTCGCTATGACAACAGCTCTTGACAGGGTAAATCGGGTTTGATGTCTTAAGAAAACAACTCTCAAAAGCATCAAAAGCCCCTCCTTGAAACAGCTGTAAAGAAGCCTGTCCACTCTGTAGGATGATGGAGCTTGTAAATGTATCATCTGTTTCCATTTTGTCAAAGAGAGCTTGTGAATAAGAGGTCTCATTGCATATTCAAAGGCAATGAGCGTCAGTGTCAATGGGATGTGATGTCAGTGGGACGAGTTTCCCCTTCATCTATTAACCTCTGGACGGGTGGCCGTGAACCTGGGACCCCCACAACTCATTATTGATGCTTTCTAATTAGTCTTTTGGTTCACTTTGATCCCATATCTTGTTATTCACCGTTGTGGCTTCCTTGCCCTTTGGAAATAGAGAAATCATTTCTTCTCATGCTGTGATTTACAGTTATTGCGTGCCGAGGCCAGGCTGGGTAATTTGGAGATGAAAATGAGCAGGGACAGGAGGAGAGTTCCAGTCTGTAACTCATTTCCACCCTCACTTCCTCCTCCTCCTCCTCTTCCTCCTCCCACATATGAAAGCCATAACTCAGTCTTTGTGTCCTCAGCTGACTACATAGCCTTCCTTAGAGCATCCCATCGCCAGGTGTGTTGGTCTCAAGGTTGTCCTCAGCAGCGAATATGAGCCTCAGTAAAATTGATCCGCACATATCTTAGCCAAAGACAGATGGCTGTTGGATAACAGTTGAGCTCTCGAGGAGAAATTTACACATAAAAAAAAAAAAAAACGAGCTGGCAACAGTCTCAGGCTCAGGTAAAATTTCACAGCAGTGCATTTTCATTACATTTCTGTCAGTTTTCACACTGTAGGTATACTTCTCAGATGCAATTCTGCTTTGAAAATGCCATATTAAAAAGTAACCTGCAGTGAAGATCAAATGTAACAGGATCAGGTAATGTGTTCATTTCCCAGCATGGTGAACTGTGCAGAAGCAAAGAATAGTGCATCTAATTTAAATCACTATGATTTAGCCAGGAAGGAGGTGTGTTTGTCTTTATTTGTGCACATTTCTTTGGTTGTTTTGCTCCATAAGTAACGTGTTTATATCGTAATTCATGTCCCCCTTTTGTCAGAGGCTTTTCCTCTACTTCTAATGATCCCACTAAATCTCTCCACAGCCACCTCTCTGAAGTGGACATCAGCCTCAGGACCTGTAAGTAAAGCCTTAGACCTGGTGCGGTGAGGCCAGTAAACAAGAATGATTTGCTCCCAAACACCTTGAAACCACCCAACCTCATCCCCGGGGCTGATGAGAGAGTGTGTGTGTGGGTGTGCGTGTGTGAGAAAGAGAGAGAGGGATTGAGAGACAAATTGAGAGGAGAAGAATAGGTGAGCAAAGGAGGATAAGGAGAGACTGCATTGGTGCATTGGGAAAATGTAAGCTATTATGCACAAGTGTGTTTTGGGGGAAATCAAGAAGAGAAGATGAGTTCAGCTACATGTGTGAGTGTGTATCTTTGTGTATGTAGCAAAAAGGGCAAGAGGGATAGAGTGGATATAAAGAGGCATCTAATAAACTAGTACTGATTACTCACCTGGTCTATATCTATGTTTAATGTGTGTTGTGTGTGTGTGTGTGTTTGTGTGTTTGTGTGTGTGTGTGTGTGTGTGTGTGTGTGTGTGTGTGTGTGTGTGTGTGTGTGTGTGGTTTGATTACTCAGCCAGCCAAATGGTTCTAATCAAATAGTGGAGAGCAAAAAACACCTGATCCTCAGTAATTGCATTAACTCCTGACTGTGCTGTACGTACACACACACACACACACACACACACACACACACACACACACACACACACACACACACACACACACACACACACACACACACACACACACACACACACACACACACACACACACCTACAAGGGTCAGACTCCTCCCACCCAAAAAAACAAACCCTGATATCTATTGCGTGATTCTTGATTGATCAAAGCAATGGATAGCGTGGCCTCAGAAAAATTAGAGATGTGGCACATACAGTAGATGCGTACTGTAATATGGATGGAAATGGATAATGCATGACTGATGGAAAAGGGGAAAGATGTCAGATGAAGCGTGTGAGAGCCAACAATAATCAAACTAAGAGGAAATGGCCTTCTATTCACCTGGCTGGATACAGGACAGTGGTAATATCCTTATAAAAACACTGATCCCTCTACAGTTGAATTACAGCCTTTGCTGTTAAACAAAATCTGGGCTCTGCATGTGCGTGTAGTGGAGACGAGCAGCCTGCCAATACTGCCATCAATATCTGTTCATCTAATAAATGCACAATCTTGCAAAATAAAATTGAGTTTCATTCACAGTCGCCAGCGGAGCCATATTGAAACCTATTGATTGCCTGCGCTCATGCTCGCCTGCAGTGGCGTTGGCAGTGGCGGCCAAGGACCCATTGGTTTTGGGATGAGATGTGATCAGTGCAGCTGCCAAACGAGTGCAGCGACAGCGGCGACACCGGGCGCAACTCAGCAGAGTTTTCGGAGCACAGGCGTTGTCAACTTAACCTTGAAGCTGTGTTCAACCTCTCTATGAATAATGCCCTTGGGAGGGGAGGATGGGAAGCGAGTGCGGCAGGCAGGATGAGAGGAGGTGTGGTGGAAGAGGAGGCAAGGAGAGAAATACAACAAGGGAGACATTGGCAGGCTATGCATTTAAAGAGCTACAGCAGAGTGTGGGAAGGTCGTACAGGAGGAGTGTGTGTGTGTGTGTGTGTGTGTGTTTGTGTATGGAAGAGGAGGGAGAGGGAGGAGTGGAGTAGGAAAGGATGCCAGAAAGGTCACTAGGCAAAAATGATGAAGTCATCTGTATTAGATTTTCTGTGGCTGTGGTGTGGGTGAAAGCTGGCTGCTGGCCAGAGAGGTGAGTTGCCTTTACCTGCGGCCAGAGCTCATCAGGCATTAGCAGCTCATCAGTTTTCTGAATTCACATGGAATTTTAATCAATATCTCGGGTTCGTTGGATTTATACTGCTTCCAAAAAAGCTTTTTCTGCAGCTGCTTGCAGAAAACAAATCAATAAAATAAAATTGTGGCGTTTTAATAAATGGAGAATCTTTGTGAACCACTTGTGATTCTATATTTCAAACACCTGGTGTATCACATTTTGAATTTACAGCAGTTTGTTCAAAACCTATATTAGATTGAACAAACCACTACATGATCCATTTGAATTTGTGGTTGTTTCCCCCCCCCCATAAATGCACACAACTGTTGTCACGCTGTCTGTTTGTCTACATGTCTTGTGTCCACACAGCCACTTTGTAAAAATCCAATAATTGTTGTCAAAAAGTTTGGAGACTGTGGCTTCCTCAAGGGCCCTGCATCCACTCCCCCTACTCTCCTCTGTGATGGCTAAACCACTGATGCAACAAATAGGCAATCCGCTCCCTGTGGCCCAGGACAGGTCTGACTCTGGTGCCTCTGCAGCAGAGGGCTTCCCACTGCTCACAGACACTTCCACTGTCATAAAAAACGGAGTCGGGAGTCAACATTTATTTTAGTCTGACAATAAATAAGATGTTTCTATTTGTTTTTTTGCAGATAGATATGAGTTAAACACATTGGTCACCAAGCAGCTCCACTCTGTGCACCAAAGAGTTGAGTTAAGGGGGGCAAAATCCATCCTAAAGTAGTTTAACGCTGAGAAAACAACTATTGGCAACATAGTCTATTGGATTCATGAGCTTGATTTGTTGCTGGGTAAGTTCCTCATTGACTGGTCCAATGTACACGACACAACCTCAAGTGAAAGTAATTATCGAGCAACCACAATAAGGCTTTAACAGTGGAAATTTTCCTCAAACACCTAAAGCGTCAGTGGTAAACATTAGGTTTTGGCCTCAGTGCCAAACAATTTAATCACATTTTTTCTCTGACTCCTCAACAATCACATTGTTGGGAATTCATTGTAAAAAACGAAGAAATACAAATTTCAAATTTGACAGAAGCCTCAATGTATCATGATGTAGAATAGAAACAAGGCATGCTATGAGAAAGCTGGCCATGGCTTGGGGAGTATATGTTCTGGGGCTACTGATGACTAATGGGAAGCAGGTGTGCGGGTAGGTGACAGATCAGGAGATGAGTAGGGGCCGGAAACATGCTGAGAACAGTTAACGGGCAGGTGAGTGATGACAGGAACAGGAAATGTTAGTAACGCACAGAAATGTGAAATGTAGTGTTAAAAGACAATGAATCAGAGGAAAGCATGACCACGCTTTCAGGTAGATTTTTCTTTTAAAAGCTCTACACAGCTACAGTCCACCCACACATGTCTTTTATCTTGCCTGATTAGACCTCTTCTGAGGGCTGTGTGGGCACATACAGCACAGACTGCAAATGACTGACCTCACTCTGCTGTTATTTTCAAGGTGTCAAGGTGAAGTCATGCAAATATCTGTGAAAATCATCTCATCTTTCATTCACCTCAATTCAAGCCTGTGCGACTGACGTAATCAAGAATGATTCCTGTTAAAGTGTGAGCTCAGCCAATGGAAACAATATTGTCTTAATGCATCTTGTGTGTGAAAATGTCATCCTGTTTTTACATCCTGTCGTTTCCGTAACAGACTGTGAATTGCAGCATTATTCTCATAAACCCTTTACAGGCTATGCTCAGCCCTGCTCAGTATTTCTTTATGACTTATAAGTCAGACCCATGACAGTCTAATTAGTACATATAGTTTGGTGATGTCATGTAATTGCCTTTATAGTGCCACTAAATGTCAACCTGAGTGGAGGTCTAATCAGCCAACTCAAAACATCTGGGCAGGTGTGCTTTGAGGAGTTGACGTTTATCCCCATTTATCCATGTGCAAAAGTCAGCAGCTGACTTGCCATCTACCCAATCTTCAATTAGCCATTCACCTCCTACTTTATTAATGTCACATTTGTCCAAAAAGGGCTTTGTGTCTCACTATTTAATCTAACAAACCAGATATGACATGTTTAATATTGTTTTGTTGTGAACTTTCTCTTTATGCTATGCTATGCTAACCAGCTAACTCCTGACTGTAGTCATCTTTAACAGGCAAATACTAGAGTGATATTGATGTTGATGTCTTCTTATCTAACGCTCAGTAAGAAAGAGAGCAAGCATATTTCCTGAAATGTCAAACTATTTTTTGGGACAGAACCATTTGGTCTGTGAGATTTGGCCTGTGTTCATATCTGCCAGTTCGAAGAAGATGAGTAAAGTGCAGAGTAAGAGCAGTTTTGGCCTAATGATAAAATAGATGTTGATGACAACGCTGTTATAGACGCTGATACAGCATAGCCCCTCTGTACATATTTCAAAAGAGAGAGGACAATCAGCTTCTGTTTAATCACCCGTTTTAACACTCGCCCCTAGCTGTGATCAAAAAGCACTGAGGGTGTGAGAGCACACTGGAAGTGTACTGCTTCAATCACCGAGCTCTTTTGGAAAATCAATGCAGTCATGCCTCAAGTGTCGACTCAGACGAAGAATATTTCAAAGTTTCAATAATTGGGATTCAACTGATCCCGAGCTGCCTCCCCTACAGTTTCAGCTCTCCACATTTCTAAGAGCCCTTTGCATAATTCGGCATGATTGGTTGTGATTTCTCAAGCAAAACCCGGAGCGGCTGACAAGCCGGTGAGACATCGTTGAAAATGTCAAGGCAGGTCAATCAGCATGCTGTCAAATGAAAGCTACCAATTACCTCGCAACCAATCACCCGGTGTGCACGTTTGCATGCAGATTAGCCAGGGTTGATGTTGTTGGGTTTTTTTTTTTTCATTTGATATTTTTGAAATTAATTTACTGTCATTTAAACTGTATGGGCTCTTGTTATTTGCTGTAGCCCTGCTGTCACTGATGGGAGCAAAGGGTTCATTTGTCTCACTCCCATATCTAAACACAGCTGTTTGGCTACTCAGACAGAAAGAGAGATAAATATTTGGCTATATCAGCTTTTGTTCAAAGTTATAGGCATCCAGTGAAAAAAAATATGATAGAGTGCATTATTCATTACATCACAGCACTAATAGATTCAGTGCTTTTGTGCGAGGCAACAGGAGATTATCAGAGAAAAGAGGGAGAAATATGAAAGAGGAAAAATGTGGAAACGCAGTCCATCAGGAGGCCACTCTATCATGCTGTTGTAAACTTCCATTACAAGGAATGCCTGGGATTCCTGAACATATAAATCACTTCACTAATATGACCATAGCATGGTGGCTGACCACAATCCTCAGCTACTAACTAACCCCCCCCACCACAAAAAAAAAAAACAGAAAACACTTATACAGAAGCAACACTTTCCCCCATCCTGCAGTCCAGTTGTACTGACCTGAAAGGCAGAAAGCAATTTCAGCCTCCGAGTACAAGCATTATTACAGGTCTTGATGGAAATGAATGGTGGGGTGGAGAGCTCGACAGGGTAATACCTCACATTCCTTGTACTGCTTTCTGGCATGCACACAAAAACACAGAAAAGACGCACAGACCCGGCCACAAACATACTCCTTATTGCTCGGCACCAACGGGTGCATACTGATTTTTAGGTTTGCAGTCTGCGAGAGAGGCTATTCGGTCGGAATCACACGGGTCGTCTAACTTCATTATTGAGTGATAATAGGGCTGCTGACAAGGACGACTTGTTGGCAACGTCTTGCCTGCTCCCCATATTACACAGAAATATGATATAGCCTCCGAATTAATTAACTACACTGTGGGACTATGGGGAATATCTTTTACAGGCCTTTGAAACAGGGGAATCCGTTCATCAGTCAATAGAAAATACAGTCTCTCTCTGAGAAAAGGACAATAAACACTCAGCCTGCAGTAGTATTGACTGGGCTGGAAATTAATTTGTGTTCTGCTTAACATAAACGAATCACCTTTAAGGATGATACCTTAGCCAAACTACACAGGATGGTTTGACATTGGTAGCCCTTAGAACATCCATGTGTCCAAAAAGCGTCCATTCAAAAATTAATTAGTCTTGCCATGGCAGCGCCATCACTGAGAGTACAAGCTGTTAATTAGCACAGTGAGTGCTTAAGTTATTCAGTCAGTTAATTCTCTGTAATGCAGCACAAGCCAATAAATGTGCACACAGTTCACCCATGTAAAGTGTACATGCACGTAGGAACTCTTGTGCATGCGTGCAAACACACACTGACATATGCACTTATACATAGACGTGCATGCACTTACTGTATATGGTATACATACACAGCATGCCTAGCTGCAGGGGACAAAGCCAGGCACACAAAGAAGAACAATGACAAAGCAAGGATGAAAGAGGAACAAACCAAAAGATCATTTAAGTCATTTCTTCCATTGTTAACACCCAGCTGAAAGAGGTTGATGCACTCCGTAGAGATTGCCAACACAGCCGTGTCTTTTCAGTGCCTGTGCATGTTTCCAAATCCCCTTCCCTGGTCTGAGACAATCAATAGAAAGCCTTTTCGCAGTGGACAGCCAGGAATACAAAGGACCCCCGGGTAATAAAAGCCAGTCCCTGATGTCACAACTTCAATCTCTTAGCCGCTGGTAAACATCATTGATGAGTAAATAAAGAAAACATGCAGGGGCCCCCGCAGCCACTTCTCTTTGCAGGTCGGTACACGACTTTCATTTATCTTCTCCTGATAAAAAAAAAAGAAGAAAAACATTAAAAACATGTCTGCCTTGCCATAAGTAACAAATATGCACCTTATCATGGCAAGCTGAGGGGACCATGGAAAAATTGCAACAATATTAGAAACATAAACTCTGGATTTGTGTCATGTGAGGTAGACTATATTGTCATTTTTCTTTCAGGCAAGCTTCTTGCACTTCACATTAAAAATAAATACTGTACATTAAGAACAAACAACAGCTCCTAGACATTTATATCCCTTATGATGCGTAACTATTTATTTTTCCATCCGCTGGTGCAGATGGTGGAAGACATATCTGATCATCTCAGCTGGTGGTCTATATATTACTATATGTCATGTTTAATTTCAGACTTTGCTACCTGCTTTACATTACTGTAGGATATATGACATATCAATGCTGCTTTAATGCAGAAAGATGCATGAATAAGACTACACAGTATTATACATGGTAGAGCTGTATAGCTGCAGCTTGAATTATTTATAGATGATCTTTTTTCTCATCTCTAATATCATGCAGTTACAAGAAAACAGATATGAAGATATAAACCAGTCGTCAGCCTGCATAAGCCTTCCCTCTTTGATGACCTAATATCAAAAGGATTTTTGTTTTCTTTTGGCTGCAAGTGAAAAAGAAGACATCTGAAGGTCATTCTTGCATAAATCCTCAGTGCACAGATGAATACGCATCATAGGGTAACCATTCCATTTGCTGTTTCAGTCAATTTATTGAATATGCATCAGGTCATGATTTCTAATGCTCCACCGGTACACACAGAGGTAATTAAACTGAATATGATCAACGGCCCGGTGTTAAAACAGCTCAACCTGAAACAGAAGCTTAGCAACTGGAGGTGCAGGCGTTCTGGGAGAAGTAAAAAAAAAGGAGAGGCACAGATTAACAGTCATGGAAGAAGGTCATCAAAGAGGCCTATCAAGAAAATAATAAAAAATAAGCTATTCACATAGCAGCTTGGACCTGATGGGGTCCTTGAGGGCGTCATTAAAGCACTGACAACACTGCTGCTTCAGAAGGGTTTTAATCTTCATCAGTGTTTTGAATAAGAAATGATTCAATTATTCAGACACGCTTAATTTGTATAGCACATTTCATACATTAAAATACAACAAAGCCTTCATCTGATGAGACAGGTTGTCTGGTCTCATGCTTCATTCATGATGATCAGTGGCGCAGTTAATGCACAAACAAGTTTTGTTAATTTGCTTATCCTAAATGTGACATCGTGACATGGTTATTAGTTTAATTCACAGCAGGATGTTATTCAAGAATACAGGTTCTTTTACCATATAGATATATTTAGGCTGGGTTTAATTTTCATGTTACAGTTGGAGGATTTGAGAAATAGTTAAATCATTGGGAAATACCATTAACTTCTCTCTCTAGCTCTGTTTTTTTATTCTCGACACAAATATTCTGTCAGTCTGTGTGAATAAACGAGTGCAATAAAGTGAACGCCTTGCAGGAGAGACTGAAAATCTGAAAATGTGCACCAATATCTCCATATTTAAACAATGTCACTTCTCCCCCCCCCCTGAGCACAGCATAGCAACTACAAACACTTTGATTTCCGACATGGTTGGACAATACAACACACAAACTAGTTCTGATCTAGCATAATCCAATCTGCACAGTGCCAGATTACCTTTTGACCATTGTTTCCGGTCTTTATGCTAAGCTAAGCTAACCATCTCCTATTTCACATTTTCTCTACAGGCGTGGTACCAATCTTCTGATCTAACTGGGTAAAAGATGATTTTCTAAAATGTCAAACTATTCGTATATTATTTTCACAGCATTTGCATATTAGACTGTGTATCTCTCTTTTATCGCTTTGAAACCCTTTTACAAATATACAGGAGGGAGTTCAGTGTGTTACCGCTTGACAAAAATGTCACATTGACATTAACACAACAGATCATCATAGTCTGACTAACAGTTCACATTGCTTCTCTGATTTCATATTGTGCTGCATGCAAATTTAGATATTGCTATTGCATAATGTTACTTATTGCACATGCAAATGAGTGACTGAGAAAGGCTCTTTCATCCGAATGGAGCAGCAGGACTGGAAATGCAGCAACAGGTTCTTCTTCATTCCTCCCCTAACACATCACCTGACAACCAAAAACACACTGTCTACTTTTCTCTCTCTTTGTTTCCTCTCTCATCTGTCTGTTTGCCTTGCCTCTCCTCTTCCTCACTGTCTGTTCCTCTCTCTCGCCGCTCCGCCTCTTTCCCCCCTTTCTCCCATGTCTCCTTTTCTTTCTCGCTGAATTTCTCTCTCTGTAAGCAGTTGTGCTCAAGCCAAAACAGATGAGTCTGGAATGTTCCCACACTGCACACAGCGATGGATGAAAGCAGTCCTCAATAGGATTGTGTGTTTGTTTTTTCCCCCGCTTTCTCCTCTATATGATAGTGTTTTCTCATCTTTTTCTGTCTTTCTTCAGCAATTTATTTCCTTCTTCTTACATGATGCACACAAAACCTCATGGTCTCTGCAGTGTATCCCTGCCTCTCTCTGTCTACATTTTTTCCTCTGTTCAGGGACATCCAGTCATCTGCCTCTAAATTAGGCTATTCCATGCCGTTGCCCAATTGCCCAACAGCATGAGGCTCTGACCGCAGCAGTTAAACTGAGCGAGGGCTTCAGCATGCCTTTAAATCCCACAGTAAATCCCGGCAATACCATCTGTGTGAGCATACATTAAGATGTTTTTCTTGCCGCATGTACAGTATGTGTCCTTATGCAGAAAGGTGTGTCAAGCACATATAGGGATATATACATCTGAGGAGAAGGAGAGTCCCTGCATAAAGAAATGTATGTGTTTGAGTGTTTGTTTCATCACTAAAGGACAGGTGTACTCTTTCCTCCCCCATGTTTCACTCTGATACACAGCCATGGGCACACCTGCCTGCCTCCATCCCCTCCTCCATCCATCTTTATCCATCATTCCTCCTCTCTGTTTCCACCTCCTCTCTCTTCTTTCTTTTTATTACATTTGATTTTGTCACATTGCTCTCCATTTTCTCTGCTGTACAGGAGGCCTATGTAAAAGCTAAACTCATATGAGCAGTCTTCACTTTTTGCTACTATTTATCAGGCCATTCGTTTCTTTCCGTTCCTCAGATTTTTACTGCTCCCTCTCTCCTCACTTGACTAGGAGCCTGGCTGGGTAACATCGTGAGCCAGCTGTGAGGCTGCAATCAAACGAGCTCCTGCTAGACCCCCTGGGGTTCTGCTGACATTACGCGCACACACACACACACACACACACACACACACACACACACACACACACACACACACACACACACACACACACACACACACACACACACACACGCACACACGCACACACACACACACACAGAGAGGGAGAGGGAGAGAGAGAGAGAGAGAGAGAGAGCGAGAGAGAGTACTTACATGCACAAACACACAAGATCACAAAACCAGCAGGTCAGGGAAAAGCGTATGTACAGCAGTAATGAAGCCTTAGCCAAAATTATGTGGAGTAAATCCGATATCTGCATAATTTTGGTTCTGATTTGGCTTTGGATTCTCTTTTTTATTCAAAATAGAAATTCCACTGAAACTCTTTCTTTTTTCTAGGATTTTTAATACCTCTGGGGAAAATTCTAAATGTCTCTTGGACTGAATGAATGAAGTAAATGTACAATAAGCTGCACAAACACACACACACACACACACACACACACACACACACACACACACACACACACACACACACACACACACACACACACACACACACACACACACACACACACACACACACACACACACACGCAAGGGTACACCTGTACAAGACATGCAATCACCTACAAGCTCAGCAGTAAACACAACCCTCAATAAACATGCAGGGGAGCAAAAGACCTCTTGTAAATCTATCATCTTCTGAGTCAGCCATCCCTTAATTCTCCATCAACCCAACCTTTCTCAGTGCCTGAGCTCCACTTAAAGCCAGATGACTGCTTGTTACAGGCAGTAAACAGGTATGTCTCCAGTCAGTACCTGAGTGCGTTGTTATGTCATGGTTGAAAAGAGACACCCAGTGCGGCTCCATAACCCACTTACCAGCAGTCAGACAGACTGAAGATCGCAGGAGCAGGCTTAGGTGAGTCATGCATCAGCACCGCGTTTGGAGAGACAATTTCAAAGCAGGATGGGAGTCTATAGAGCGACTGCGCCGAGAGCCGGGCTAGCTTTATGTCTGCCTTTAAATTCTGTTCAGTGAAGGGTTTTATAAGGATATTCAAACACTGGTTATTATAATCATAGAGCAGGCCTGTCCACTCCACTCCATCACAATTTAACTCTATTGTTTGAGTAGCAGAGATGACCTCACCTGTAAAGGGCTACAAACTTATATATACAAACCTAATGATACCTTTCTATCATTCATTTTACAGGATTAAAGAAAAAGTTGGGAATTTTGGAATATGTCTATTTGTTTTTCTTGCCAGGAGAAGATGAAAAGCATTTATTGCGTATTCATGCTAAATGTAATTGGAGCTGAATTGTGTCTGGTTAGCATAGCTTCACATTCCTTAAGAAATCTTCTAGAGTTTCATCTTCAAAAAGTTACGTGCAAATAAGAGTAAATGACTTGACTGCAAAATAAAATGTGATGTTGATGAACAACAACACTGAAAAGGTCTATGCTCAGACTTATTCTTGAAATGAAATCCCAAGTATTTAAAACTGTTATCAGTGATGCAAAACTTCAACCAGCCAATCCACCTGCCAGGTGACACAATAATATATTTCCCTATAGCAGGAGAAGCCTGTTTTGGCTGACTTTGAAGATTTGCCAGCTCCCAGATGTAAGATCAGAACAGGAAACTCATCTGTTTCACTAGCCTTGCCCTGTCCTATCTCAACCCAACTGTGACAACAATGCTAATTACCGAACCTCAGATCCCACAGAGCTGACAGTCTTGTTAGCCTCCGATTTACACTTTTAATTGAATCAAGCATATCAGCATCATCTGTCTCGGACTAAGTATATTTGGCTGCTTACAAGAGCCAATATCCAGTGCAGTTCAGTTTGATTAAGGATGAGTTCAAATTTAGCAATTCATACTGACCCACCTGTAAAAGGCCCCATTTACTATACACCCAGTGTTAAAAAGGTAATCTGTATCTCTTTATGTTCTGTTCATTTCCTCCACATCATTAAATCTGATCACATTCTGACTCCTGCATTAACCTGTTTTTTTAATTCTTTATCCAGATAAGACAGTGAGGAGGTTTTAATTTTTAAATGGAGCCAAGGAGACAATGGGACAAGGCAACCGAAATGACCTCCCACGCAATTCTCCACAAAACACACTTAATTCCTTTATCCTGCCATAATCTTGACCTTCACTTTACAAGAAAGGCATATGTGTAATAACTGAGGCTACAAGGTCTGCTTCACCCCTACCCCTCTCTGCATCAGCTCATAAATCCTTACCCAGAGTTACTCCAATCCTTGTACCGTGAATAATCTCTTCACATCGCTGCCTTGCTTTTGAAAATCTATACATTTGAACAGATATGCTTATTTTGACAGTGAATGTTGAAGAGATCAAAACTTTTGCCTCGCAGTTAAAGCAGTTCTTGGTTTCTGCTGGAAAAACATGAGTTAAAGCAACAAACCTAGAACACAACCCACCATAAAACCACAACTTATTTTTGCACTAGGTTTTTTTTTTTTTTTTACTGTTTAAATGTGTTAATTAGCAAGCTTTAAAGGTGCTGGTTTTGTTAGCCAGAGACATTGTGGCATTTTCCTTGCAACATCCTGGAAGGAAATTAATCATGTCTCCAATTCTTGCTTCTGATTCATGTTTGCTCACAAATAACGTAGTATCTGATGCAAAACGCCTGATATGAAATGACCATATGGTTTTCAGAGAATGTTGAAAGAGCAGCCCTGAAAGCGCAGAGATTTTGGCAGCCACTTCCAAATGATTGTCTGCATAGTGGGGAGCGTCGCATGGTTAAACGGCCACTAAGCGCATCCTCAGCCCTTGTAATTTGAGATAATGGCTTTGACATTTCAATGTCAGACCAACTGCGAGCCGCAGCAAGCAGGTATCTTGAAAAGCAGGGCAAAAAGTTGGAAGTGATGCTGCTGAATCTGTAATCTCTCATCCCATTACTCTCTGTGTTGCGAGGGAGGAAGAGAAAAAGGGGACATTCAGCATTTATGTATATATCTGGTTCAAGTACATTAAGCTTAAAATGGATGCCTGCTGGATGCCACTGAGGTGTATAAGTGATGGAAAAATGGGTTAGTTGAAAGAATGGCAGCACACTAGGCTCGCTTGAGCTTTCAAGTCTTTACTATGGCCGTTAAAAAGCATATTTTGTAATCAAAAGCCTTCCCTGCAGAGTTCAGACACCCTTTAAGATTTTAATGAATAGAATCAATTGGCACAAATCATGGTTTTGCGCTGATTGAAGGAAGTTAAAATTGCGTTCAAGAAAACTGAACAAAATTGCCACCCCCCCCCCCCCCCACCCCCCCCACTGCGCCTTCAGAGGAATTTGAATAAACAATAACAGCTGAGAGTCCCTATGCTGAGATGCAACTTGGGCTATAAAAGCACATTTATTTCCTCAAATAAATTTCAGGCAAGCATCAGGCACATCACTTCGGTCTGTATTAGAAGGTAACGCCCCATGACAGGCTGTAATTACCCGCAGACAGAGACTCAGCTGCAGAGAAACAAGGATAAAGAAAAGCTGAGAGGCGGGAGTGTGTGGTTGCACTGTATCTATGCATGTGTCTGTGTTTATGTGAGTGTTTCAGAGTGTGTGTGTGTGTGTGTGCACGGCCGGCTCTGACTCAGCACATCCGCACGAGCCTCAGAGGCGGCTGGCTCTTTTATTACCTAATCCAGTTTAGGAGATGAATCCGGCCTGTAATCTAATATTCTCTTAAATGATTCCCGCCATATACATGAATCCCTGACCTTAGCTATAACCGCAGCTTGCAGGCTGCAGCAATGAAAAGAACGCCCACACAAGACAGCATTTATACTCTTCTCTTTTTCACTAATTGCCACAGCAAATTGCTCTACATATCGCTCATACATGCCCGATAGTCTGATATTTACAGTATCTAAGCGCAGTAAATTAAGAGTGGTGAAGGGTCACTCCGGTTCATGCCGCTTTCCTCCTCCTCTCTTCTCGTTGCGTGCGGATGGATGGAAGCCGATATGGAACGTTGCTTTTAATGTCAGCTTTCATCTTTCTGAGCTTTCTCCAAACCTTGCTCTGTGCCTGATAGCACCCTTCAGGCATGTGAGACCACTAAAATACCCAGCAGTGCCTCGTGCACATGTCCACACAGGACTAACTGAGGTGAAAACTCTGACCAAATCCCTCAGAGACAGTGTGTCGTGTCGTTTCATTTTCCCTTTTACACTCCGCCTCATTTTTCTCCGGTCCACAGTTCTAATATTTACCAGGGAATGCTAGCATTTCCACAGAGTAGAGTCTGTGTTTACTTAGTGTCTGTATAGCTGGCCATGTTAAATGAGCCTGGTGTCTTACTCTCTTCTTTTACCCCCATCTACTGTTTCTCTATTCTAGTGATTTCATTTAATCAGACTCTTGTGTATTTTGCACACAACTGCATCAGACAGTAATATTTTATCAGTTTATTATCCAAGTTTAAGGTCTGTCATTTTCGGACTCAAGTGAGGCACATGGGGAATTGCATATGGAAAAATAGCATTTGACTTCTTTGGAAACATCACACTCTTTAAGGCAGCAATGCACTACATAGCTTAGGGACGTGTGCAAGAGAAAGATGCAACACAGCAAAATAAAATAGAAAAGATTGTCGATTTCACTTCTTAAGGTCAGAACATCAATAAAAAATCTTTCTGAAGATTTGTTGCTTTGCATGACAAATCACTTTTTCATCACATGGCAAGGACAACAGCGAGAGAACTTGAATGCGATGTGTGTTTGTACAGAGAAAATAACTTCTTTGAGATGAATTAATTCATGGAAATAAACAGGATGAGGCACAAGACAGGGACAGTGTCTGGTGATGATATACTGTCTCGCAGCCAGTGCGTCTTTCTTTGTTCAATGCAGGAATAAATGTATATTTAAACAGTGTGAAAGTGATGAGGGAAAGGTCCAGTGTTGGGAATGACAGCTTGGCTTCGTAGTTTGATTGTCCCAGAACCAGAAGGTCACAGATTTCACCCCCTCAAGAGTCATTTTGTCCATCCTGTTGAGAGGATTAAGGAAGACCGAGCCCCCCCCCGCCGAGCTGACATGTTGGAAGTTAAGACTGTCAACGAAACGATCTAAATATAAATACAATGCAAGGCAAGAATATATATACAAATACAAAAGATGATCCCAAATATTAAAGGCACTTTTAAAGGCAATATGTAATTGAAAAAAACAAAAAACAATTATGTAACAAAACGGTCAGAAAACCCTTTTAAAGAAATAATAATGCAGTACTGGCAAAATAGTATACCACACTCTCCAAAAGTATGATAAACTTATTCAAAAAGACATCATTTGGTCATTTTTAACCCTTCCTATATAAAGAAACCAGACTAATGGAGATGAACTTAATATTGTTTTACCCACTCTTCTGAATTAGAAAGCGGTGATTTCCACTCTTTAAAAGACACCAATATTATATTTAGTCAATGTTTTGCTATGAAATTGACAGCACAATGTCTCTGCATCACATCACATAAAAATGATGCATTATATGTTTTTGTGGACTGCCTGAAGGCCAATATTTGCGTGCATATACCATTCGCTTGCCTTCGTATAAATACCTCGTACCCCAGCTGTTAAAGCATTAACTGCCTGATTCAAAATGTTCATGATAACTTCCCAACATATCTATGAGTGCACCAGTTTAATACCCTGCCCAGTGTCCAGTACAGCTGGCGGGAACCAAGCTAGTTTACACCTCCTGAAGCAGCGCAGACACACGCTACATAACCAGAACAGGTTGAGGCCGCAGCACCAGTTGGAGAGGTGCACCATGGGATAGGTAACCTTGGGAAAGTGGGTCTTCCAATGCTTGGCCACGTCACTTCCCGTAGGCAGGTGGAGCGTGTAGTCGCTCCAGCGCTTGGACACGCCATACATGGCCGCCACTGTCCTTCCCTTTTCTGACCATTGGGTGTCGCTGTCCGGGTTGCAGTTGAATTCCACCCATTCGGAAGTGAAGTCCCCAAGATAGGGGATTTCACCGGCCTCCGGGTCCACCCTGGTGGCAGACAGCTCGGCCCCCTGCACGGCTAAGTGGACACCCTCCACTCTACGCACCTCCTTGATCCAGGGGAGGGAGTTCTCAGTGTCCAGGACGAGGATGAGACGGGAGCAGTGGCCGGTGTTCTTCTCCTTCCATAACTCCAGCAAATGGGCCAGATGGAGACACTCACTTCCTGCAACAGAGGAGGTTAGATGGTGAGAGAGAAAATAGAGGAAGGGTTGAGAAGAAAGTTAAGAAAGAGAAAAATATATGGAAGGAAGGAATGTTAGATGAAACACATATTGTACATTTTTATACACAGTACCAGTCAAATGTTTTGACACACATTTCATTCCGTTGAGAGTGTCCAAACTTTTGACTGGCTCTGTATTTACCTAGCTAATACTGTTTCTCAAAGGTACATGTACACACAGAGGTGGGGTTATTCACCTAGCTATTGGTTCAATGTCCTGTTCAAGGACATTTCAAAAGGGACACATGACTGTTGATGGACATAGTGGCTTTGCAGGGATCAAACCTGTCAACTCTGACAGGCGGGAGGGACTGTCTGTCTAACTGCTGTCATCCAAAACACACACAGACACAACCACTCAAACTGCAACTACAGCTACCGTCCAAACGGCACATTAAAAGCACAAAGATCAGAGCTGCAGTGCCTCGCCAGCAGATGCACCGAATTATTACTGTCACCTTAAAATCATTATTAATTGTTGGAAAGTGCTTAGTAAGTGAACCAAGGGCTGAGGAGAAAAAATCTTTCTACTTTTGGCAGCAAAACAGCTTCATGTAGGACTGATTTTTACTTTGGATGGAAGATTGGGCTCAATTCACATGCCTAAAAATCTACAATAAGCCTATTTAGAGACTCTGTAAGTTGCAGCAATTTTCTGGCCACTGTTATCAGCAAAGTCAAGACAAACTACTTCTTTCAAGGATCAGTATATAATTTAGGACTGGACAAAACTTATGCACAATGTCTTTATGACTTAAAATATGACCTGAAAATAGTTCCCAATTTGGACTTTCGCAAAAAAAACAACTATGCACTGAACACGGACTGAAAACGTCCCCGTTTCGCCTTCAGGATGGTGACACAGTGAGGTGATTATCTTTACTATGGGGATATTTATTTCTTGTTTGCGTCAGCACACAGAGATAATATGTCAAATAATCTCTGAACAGGAGAGCTGTGGCTGACATGGTGTTAACCTGCCGTGATTCTCATTTCTGTTGAGGGAACGCTCGTGTCACAGCAGACCGACACAATCTTCTCTACTGGAACTAAACGTCTATGCCCCGACCTTCACGGCTATTTTAACTCTTTTGGCTTACTTGTCGGATCTGTGCAAAATCAGCCTTCGATTGACTGAGAAGAGGGGGAGAAAGAAAAAGAATGCAAATCAGACTGTAATGCAAATGGAGTTTGCAGGAAGAATACCGTATCTAGTTAATGCCATCCTACACAATGCTACTGCAGTAGACACTCATTTTGTGTTCAATTTTGGTTCTAACTGCCTGAGAGGTGCTGATTCAACTGTGATTCAGCTCTCAGGTAATTACTGTCGGTTTAAATGGGATCATTATAAGCAAACTTCGAAGAAATATTCAACATTTCTAAAACTTTTGGTGATGATTCAAGGTGGAAAATTTCATCCTTTTGTCGTTTATAAAAACAATTTTTACCCAAGGAAGCAGAATGACTGTCAGCATCCCAATCTAAAACCTTTTCAGATTAACCTGCTGTGAAACGATGCAACAGAATACAACCTCAGAAAATGCTAAACTAAATTCTAAATGTAAAAATACTGCTCTACAAGAAAGTTGTAGGTAATTGTGCTCATTTTCTTTAGTGAATTGAAATATTTAAGACATGCAATGTTCAAGAATCCAGTTTAACTACAAGGACTGACTTCAAATTTTCGAAGTAGTTAATAATAATTTGGATTTGTGACTCTCACCAGGTAGAGCCCAGGCCCCAGTGCCTTTGTGTGTGTGCCCACTGTAGAAAATCAGATAGGTGTCATGGCGAGGCCCGTCTGCAGTACGAAGCTCCAGAAAGTTGCGCAGCTTGGTCTGCAGGGCCTCCAGTGTTACACCACTGGTGGAGTAGTCGCAGCCAAATGTCTGGATCATGTGGTGGGAGAAGAGACGCTGCACGTTGTTCAGCATAGCCGTGGAGCGCAGGTTTAACTGTTGTACATGCTCAGGTGGTAGGAGAGTGGGCTGGCCATCAGCGCTGGATGGAAAAGAGAAAAGAGAGGATATGAGGAGGTTTTCCGTGTTTCTCTTAGCTCATGAGCTACTTGAAGAAGGCTCAAGTAAGGTGGTTTGTCAGAAGAAGTGGTGGAAGAGAGAGTTGGGGTGGCAAGCAAAAACAAAGATTAATGAGTGAGAAGTAAAGTGAATTTTGTACATTGGTCTAATGCTAACAGCTCCATTTTGACTGTGAAATAAACTGAAGAGATGGTATTTGCCCCTATGGTAGCAGGTGACCACAGCCCAATGATTATCCACAACACTGCCATTAATCAGGTAGGCTCATATAAGTATCTTGGTTTCTATATTGGTAACGTGTGTACCAGGCAGACTATGCTCCAGGCTACAGCAGAGGTTATACTTTTTGAGAGGGAACGTATGTATCTATTCTATCGCGCAGTCGTGGAGAGCCTAATCAGGTATAAGATACCGGCTTGGTATGGTTACCTTTCAGTACAATTCAAATCTAGGCTTGCCCGTCTTGTTCCGACCGCTGAGAAGGTCACAGTGAAGAAAGACCACCAGTCCCTTCAATCTATACATGAGCAGTCTGGCCACAGAGCACAAAGAATACTGGCTGATCTGTCCCATGTCCTCCACTCTGAGTTCAAGCTTTTACCCTCTGGCGGACTGTATAGAGTACCCAAGTGGTGACTCAACTGCTTCATAAACTAATTTGTGCTTTCTTTTATTAACATCTTAAACAGTAAGGACATATGTATGAGACACAGCGGTCGTAGTTCCCAGAGGGACGTTGTTTGGATTGATGGGTTGTGCAATATGTTGGTTTAAAGTTACATATAAATACGTGTACATGCTTGTATGTAGAATGTAGAATAGAATGTTTTAAATGCAGCACCACTGCGCCCAATAAAAATTTCACTTAGGGACAATAAAATATATATCGTATCGTATCGCAAGTTGAAGGTTTGACGCGCTGGGTGGAGCAGCTGTCTGCATCACCGGGGAGAGAGGCGACTGAGAGGAGAGAATGAGAGGAGAAGTGGGGAAAAACAGATGGGAGTAGGAGTTGTGGATCACTGCTGCAGGAAATGACATTAGCCTCAGGGATGTAAAGGGAGCGGAGAATGAAAGGGAAGTAAGAAAAAGGGCAAAAAGAAAGAGGGAGAAGTGACAAGAACTAAAAAAAGATAGTGGAGGGCTAAGTGATTTTATTTTTAAAAAGTGTGCGTGGATAGCACAACGTTGGAAATGATGATGACATGCACATATGAAGTCAAGGCTGGCAGTTATTCATGCAGCCATACATTTTCTTTCAATCTCTGGGCTTGACGTTATTCATTGCTGAGCGGATGGTAAAGTCATACTTCACTCCTGCATAAACTGTGCCGTCATATTATACCCCGTGCCCCCATTCAATCACCTTCAACCTCACCTTGACAAGGACAAGTGAAAGTTTATCTAACGTGGACGAGATAGGATTGATTTTTTTCGACCGCCACACAGATAAGTGGTCGTTATTCGTTGACAGCCGGAGCGGATGTATTCATCAGGTGTGTGAGGTGATCACTGTCACTGATGTTGACACTCTTCTTTTTTGTCACTTTTGGAGCAGTAGATGAACAATTTTCTCTATGTTTGGAAGTAAAGAAAGATACAGTGGTCAAAAAAAAAAAAAAAAAAAAAAAGACATGCCGCAACCTCTGCATGGCTTGACAAGCTCACTGTTCATCTAAACCCATCTAATCTTTTCAGATCTCATGGTGCCCAGGGGAGTCAAGGCTTGTAGTTTTGAGATTCAGACCACATCTTCCCCTGTTACACTCTTTCATCCTCAGAAAAAAAAATCCTGTCCTTCCCTCCATAGCTCCACTCAGAACTCAATCCCTCCCTTCCTTGTGCTGTGTATTTTTTCTCCTTTGACCACCCTCCCTCGCTGTTTACAACCTCAAGTCCTCTCCTTGTGTTTTCCCCTCCCCGTTTCACCCTGTGTGCCCACCCCCCATCTCTCTAATCTCCCTGTGGGGCTCTTGTCATTGTGAAAACATGATCTGCAACCATCAAACAGCCGATTATACACTGCTGCATTCTCATCATGCTCTCAGTCCTCCCTATGGGCCCTGCACATAAGGCCTTGCATACAGAGCATCCACAGCTCCAATAGGACATGGGCCTGCATCCAAAATCACCTGGAGAGTTAAACACTAGTAAGGCTGGCATATGCTTACTGCCCAAACATCTCCAGAGGCTGGATTTCAAACCTGTCGCTGGGCTCTCGAAGATGGAAAAACTAATTTATAACTGACAGCGGGCAAGCTGCAGCTGCTTAGGAGGAAGAGGAGAAGTGTTTGCATCATCGAAACACACTAGGCTATTTAAAAAAAATGCTCAGCCAACTAAGAGGGCACTGGGAGAGGCATCAGCAGCAGCTAATGGCTAACTGCTGCGGCTGAACAACTTAGTATGCTGCGGAGGGAGTACTGGAATGATCCCTTAAGGGCCCAAACATTAGTGTCATGTTTATGCATAGTTATTGGCCTATTTATCCAGTTGGTTTTGTGTTAACTGAGGAGGGAGTTGGAATGAGTGATCATATTTACCAGCACCCGTGATGCAAAGGAAGGCTTGAATGTTGAGCAAAGTCAGCACAGTGTGTGTGTTTATGTGTTTAAATTCAGAGTCACTGACTGTGTGTGTGTGTTGTGATTTGTGTCTGTAGACAACTAAAGAGAGATTTATCATAAATAACTATTAGTGACCATTCAGTACTCGCGGCGGCCGCACTTCGACGGCGGCAGTGCGTCCAAGTGCAGCCGTCGCGATTTTACTTGCCACAGGCTGCTTTTCGCCACTCTTTGGTGTGTTCCCGGTGTAAGGCAGGTACAAAACTGCAACTACAGTATGAGTATGTTTGCTTGAGATAGCAACAGAAAAAAATATTCGAGGGTACTACTAAAATGATTAGGTATGTAACTGATTAGTCATTTTAAGGACATTAATTTACTGCAATTTTAACAATTTCTTGTTTAATTCATTTATCAAGCATAAATGCCCAAACCTTTTACTGATTCCAGTTTCTCAAATATGTTGTTTTCCTCTTTTTTGTGTTTATTTGGTGCACTTTTCCTTTATCAAACGCTTGAAAGCTGAAGGGAAATGACGGGGGAAATATGAGTAAGAATACAGTAACGAGTTCCTCAGCCAGACTTGAAACAGGGAAGTTGCAATTACATAGTCAGTCAGTTACATAGTTAAACCCTGAGGCCACCACAACACCACCATTTTTGTCCATTTTAAATTTGAATTAATATCTTTTGGCTCTGGCTTGTATGTCAAATGAAAACAAGCAATTAAAAGATGTTACCCTGGGCTATGAGAAATTGGGGTGATTTTATCTGTGTTTCATCTCTCTCCAGTACCTGCAGTATGCAGTAGGAATGACCAGGGCGTAGCCAACGCAGGTTCCCCCCAGGCAGCTGCCCAGCTCGTGGAACAAGCCGTGGGCCAGAGACTCCAAAGGGAGCACCACCAGCAGAGCGCTGAGAAAGAGACCGTTCCAGGGCTGAAAAAAAGAAAAAAAAGTCAGAGTCATTTTCATTCACCACTTACAGCACAAAGCAATCAGATGCAATTAATTGATGGTGACACTTTGCGAGACAGTTATACAATGCAGGACTGACACTGTGGTATCATCGCAGGACAAAACATGACAGGACCTTGCTAAATGGAGACACAATGCACTGTAGACAGCAGGCTAAACATACAGCAAAAGCATCCATTCAAAGCAAAATAATTATTCTACTGAATGAGCCTGTGCTGTTTTTACAGCCCCAAGTCTGTACAATAAAGCTATCATCTTTTTTCACGTATTTGTATCATTTCTTGTTTTTTCTGATACCTAAAAATCAATAACCCAAAAACAAAACTGCATGCTTGCACATGGACTAATATACTGTGCACACACAAATAAAAAATACAATCTGAGCTACTGGTATGCAGTGCGATTTAGCATTTTCAAAAATCCACTTTGACTTCATAGCATGGCACTGTGTCTAAGAAACACAAATCAATGTCTGCATGGCTAAGTGGAACCACACTTGAGATTGCAGAGAATACTGAACTGCCCAGTGTATAGCCCGAGTTGAAAAATGCATTCCACTCATCTATTAACTTTTATGAAGCTCCATACCTGTTAAATGTATAAACTCCATATATTCTCTGGTGCCTCAATGTAGTATTGTAGGCAGGCGAAGCACAATGTAGTAATGCAGAGTATTTCTCACAGGCTGAGAATTGATTCATTGTAGTCAACCCCAAAGAACTGGGTGCAGGGGGTTTGCTCGTGAGTATCGCTGCACTTAACAGCGCTGCATTCAGCAGCTGACTTCCGATTAGGTAAGTAATTTCAATACAATTGCACATGAAAGTGCTACTCAGCTTTTCAGTCAATCTACATTTTAAAATGCATTTCCATGTAGACTTTTGAAAGCAGGGTATAATACATATTGTCATTTATATTATATGGGAAACGCTGAATCCAATATAGCACCACAAACTATGGCCTTAAACATTTGCATACGGTTGAATCAACACCTTTCTGACTCAACAAATATTGAATATTTTAAGTTCCATAAAGGCAGTGCTTATTGCTGAGACTGCATTAAAACTACATTAGAGTGAGTGATTGTGTGTGTGTGTGTGTGTGTGTGTGTGTAGGTGTAGGTGTGTGTGTGTGTGTGTGTGTGGGGGGAATTTGGTGGTTTATGATGCATTATTGTATTTTAAAATCAGTGTAAAGGAAAATGGGAGATTTATTTTTTTATCAATCTGCTGTTACCGGTGAATGGGGCCACTATTAAGATGCCGACCTTTTTAGCTGTGATTAACGTTAAGTAAGCCAAAATCCATTGAAAAAATGTCAATTAAACATAATGACTAGGTGGTGGTTCTCTTGTTAATTAGTAATTTAAAGTTATTTTACTTGTTGAATTAAACAGTGGCTCCTAACATTACTAACTTTAAAAATATCATCCATGTTGTCCCCCTTACACCTTCAAACAAGGCCTATTTTAAATTTTGTATTTTTATATGGGAGATTGGTATGAGCGTTGTTAGCACAGAGGCTGTTCAGTTGGGCAGACACACCCCCACCGTTTCAGAGCAGAGAATACTGTTTATTTTTCCATTATTTTGAACCAAATTGTATATACTTGGCAACTTTTTTAATCATTCAAATTTGGCTGGGTGGTTAATAACACATTTTACTTCAAATAGCAAAGCATATAAATTGCTGTAAAACATCAAGAACCACAAACAGTAACCTTCTTACTCAGGAACACCAACAGCTCTGTACTTCTCAGGCAAATTTGCAACTGACATCGAAAATTGTCCAGATCTCCAATTAGGACTCAGGCCCATGAGACTCTTACAAGGTAAACGTCTAATAAGGCTAAATAAGTTATTGCTGCTCTTTATGCAAGTAGATAAGGATAATAAAGTGCTAATTAAATTGGTTCCGCATGAGAGCAGAAGTGCCTCAGCTAGGGGAGGAACTACTAAATACATACTGCTACTAGCATCTCTCTCCAGAATTTATGACATGGGTGTATGATATGTTTATGCAGGCCTTGTCATGAAGCCCAAGTGACAGTAGGAGGAAGAATTTGAGCAGGGCCATCACCATGATCTTGAAGCCTCTGCCCTGCTTGATTGCACTCACAAGGTTTCTCAGCAACAGGGCAATATGACGTGACCATAATGACAACGAATGAAACACTTTTTAGCTTTAGAAAACACACCTACCTGCCAGGACACAGCCCCCAGTATAACCGTTGACAGCAGACAGAAGAATACCAAGCGTTCTGAAATTAGGCAGAAGTGACGAATGCCCCTGGAGGCCATGACTTGGTCCAGACTCCGGCTACTGGATCGCTGGGCCCGCCAGGCATTCTGACACTCGCTTAGCTTGGTGTGGAAGCCCCATATTGTGATCAGTAGAATTATGTGGCAGATGGACCAGAAAAGGCCAAACAGGCAGAAGCCCGGGATCACCAGATACCACAGCTCCAAGTGGCCCAGCTATGTAAGACAAGAGAAAAGTGACATTAAACACAGCCTTAAAATATGAATGTTAGCCATACAAAACTGCATTGCCATTCAAAAACAATCTTTCACATAATGGAAATGTCAACTTCTCGTATTTTTTGTAAAATGCTGCTGAGGTTACCTTTAAGGCTGCCAGGACGAAGAAGGCCAGCTCAACCAGACTGAGAGGCAGCAGGGACAGCCTCCTCCACACCTTCCCCAGGGAGAGCACTGGCATCCAGCGCTCGCTGGGTCCCAGCCCACTGAAGTACACATCCAGCATGGGCTCACACAGCAGCCTGCCAAGGTAGCAGCCTAAGGCATAAGGGTTGGCTGTGATGCCCAAGGCTTGGAAAAACACAAGGGAGGTAACCAAGGCAAAACTGACCAGGTTGGGCAAAGCCAGAAGGGATTTCATCCTCAGGTCTACAATGAGAGCACCTAGAGCCACTACCAAGCCTATTATGGCCATGGACTTGTGAAGAAGCATGGTAGTGCTGGCAATTCCAAAGCCCAGGAGCTGCAGTAGCTCAGGTGACGTTAGCAAAATGGGCTTGTAGCGGATGGAGCTGCATACTCGCTCTGTTACAGCCCATACTGCTTTCATGACTACACTGGCCAGGAGGAGATAGTTAGTGACCAGTTCCTTGACATTTGAATCCAAGGCGGGGCTGTTGAGGAAGCATAGGAGACCAAGCAGAAAGCCGAACCACAACTGGAACAAGCTGAGGCTGGCTTTCTCCATTGCAAAGTAGTAATGGAGGATGCTGGCTATTCCCAGCACGAAGAGACCCAAGATGAAGATGACCAGAATCATCGGTTCACTTGTCACCTCCCAGCGTACATACATGCCGACACATACTGCCACAAGGAGGTTGATGCTGGACAGGTAACCTAGGCAACGGACTGATGTAAACACATCCACCTCCTTGGGTCCGTTGACCATCAGCTGCTCTTCTTCCTCCTCCTGAGCCATGATGACTGACTTCAAAAGTGACTAATCCAGATTCAGCTGAGGCTTCTGGGTGTCAGTTTGCTCCAGTCACCCTCTCTACATGTGTACAGTGGATTTGCAAACGGAGGTCTTCACCTCTTAATGGCATTGTGTAAAATCAACCCCTGTGAACAAATTCACAAAGGTGTGTTACTTAAGTTTACAAGCAGTCAATCATTAGAAAAATATATATTTGTCAAGCAATCCAAACTTATACAAGTTTAATTACACTTATTGACCTACGCCACGTCCAGACAATAAATATACGCACATTAGTTCGTGTTGTGCTCTAAAATAACCTTTATAAGGTTTAATTATTTAAGAAATATCTCACAAATAGTTGAGAAAGTGCTATAATGTGGTTTGCTACACTAGATAGCAACACTGTGGTTAACGCACATTAATAAACCGCAAAACAGCCGAGACAAATGTATTTACCAGTAATATCCTGACACCACGGCCCTGCTGACACTTTCTGACTATGTGGCGCTTCAGCTGGGAAGTTTGCTAACTCGTAGCCACCCTGCTCACTCATCGTTCACGGTCGCCTAACTCGCCTTTCAGTGTCGTCTCTTTAACTGTCGAAAGGACAAAGTAGCAGCCCTTGCACATACGTCTCAGTGAGCACCTTGAAAATGAAACGTAGCTAATGTCTTTATCGTCAAAAGAAGTTGTTGCTTACATGTTGTTTGTGTAGATGACAGCAGCTCTGCTTCCGGATTCCGAACTACGGCATCTCGCAATGGTCAAAATACTTAAGCCTTCGCTTTTCATGGAATATCGTGAAAAAATATATTACAGAAGTCCAACAATCAGCCCTACAGAAACGTGATGACAAATGCACAAGTTCATTTCTTGAATTTTTTTTGTCAAGCATCCACTTTAGTAAAATAACACTCAACTTCAACCAATTAAGCCCATGCCAGCCTTTTGACTTTTTTTCATAAAATATCTTTATTGAATATTCCAAAATCTACATGAACTAATGAATACATTTTCAAAAGAGAGATACATCTTGCTTTATAAGAAATGATCTCCCTAATACATCATCTCAGTAACCATGAATAACACCTAAATTTAGATTTTGGTGGGATTAACAGGTACACTTACCCCAACAGCTGAAAACGTTTGTTATTAGAAAAGTAATAAAAAATGTATAAAATTACTTTGATTAAGTAATTGAAATAGTTACATTACTTATTACATTTTAAATAGGGTAACTAGTAATCTGTAACCTATTACATTTCAAAATAACCCAACCCTGCATTAGTCATTGTACAGGAAGTACATCATAATCACAATTTATTATTTGCATTGTTAATAGACAACAATATTGTATTACAAACAACTGTAATTTAAAAAAAAAGAAAAATATATACACGTATGAAACAGAAAGATATTGATATTATAGCTCTAGCATCATTCTTCAAATAAGAAAAGGATGTGATATTTCTATTTTTAAAAAAGTTAATCGGAAAATGGTATGTTAAATGTATCTGTGTCTTTGTTGTTAAAAGGGATAGTTCATCAGCAGAAGAAAAGTCACACTGAGATTAATGACAGGTTGGATTATATGGATTAGACCTTTATATTGACAGTTTGCTAGGTTATGAAAGCCGTAAATGCATTAACAAAAGCATTAAGTTTATGCAAATGTAATCAAATTGCATGCAAACTTAAATTCTTTATTTTATGATGGTTTGCACACCACTTGCTGCGGTGGCCTTAACTGAAGCTCATGCCTGCTGTTATTATCATTAGTCATACTTTTATTAATATTATTATTGTTGTTATTGTTATTATTATTCTGACTGTGCTTCTCCTACTCTCTTTCTCCTCTCCCCTCCTCCCCACCAAACCAGTGAAGTTAGATGGCTGCCCATCTATAGTCTGGTTCTGCTTGAGGTTTCTTCCAGTTAAAAGGGAGTTTTTACCTTGCTGCTGTCTCCAAGTGCTTGCTCATGGGGGAATGCTGGGTCTCTGTAAATTCAAGTGTACTGTCTTAACCTGCTATATATGAAAGTTTTCATGAGATAACTTTTGTTGTGACCTGGCTCTATAAAATTAAAATTGACTTGACTTTTGTGTCCCTAAAAATAAAAAATAAATATAGTATCACAGCCTTGCCCAGCCTTCACCTGCAAGTATTATAGCACTGACTGCAGACAGTTTGACTTGTCAAAGCAGGAGAAACGCAGGTGGAATTAATAACAGTAACGAGGGCTCCGCTCTGCTGAAATGAGCCTGAGCCATCATGCACAACATAAATGCAGTAATTATAGATGCTATTAATTACACCTGTGTATTTTCAGATACGAAGGATATATTACAAGAAAAACTGAGAGATGAGATAATTTTTGTGACAGGCTTTCATTATGATCACTTCATACTAAAGAGACCTCACAATTTTACTGTGGAAATACTATTTATATGCATGAAAGTTTTATAATTGTACATGTACATGTGTAGAATGGGTTACATGAAGAAGGTGCTCCACTAGTACATGACACTTTTTATTACAATTGTATAGTCTGAAATGTAATGTAATGCTGCTATTAGTGGATGAAATACATTATTATTATTACTCTAAGAAAATCAGTATATCATGAGTAACTTTCTGGATGTATCAAATTGGCTCTAAAATAATCCATGTTATGCACTCATGTCCTCAATAGTAAAATTCCTGTTTGTGGCTGTTGTATATTTCTGACTATTCATACCAATGAAAAGCCTTTTACTTGCTTCTATCCTACAACTTGTGCCAGAAAAGTCTGTGTATCATGGGCTTTATAGACCAAGATAAACCCATTGGCCTCTAGGATAAGAAGCCTATTTACTGCATTACTGAGGAGAAGCCTGTTAAGGGGTTTATTTAGGATTTTCTACTGATGCAATGTGATAAATGTAACGATCAGGGGAACATCAAGAAGCAGGCTTACTCAAGACCCTGAGGGTATACGAAAGCAACCCAGTGCATGCATGTGTGTGCATTTTTTATTCCTCTGTTTTTCTGTGTGTGTATGTGTCTCTGAGCATGCTGCTTTGATCAGATGATGACATAAGGCACAACTGGGAACACACAGTGCTTTAGCCCCCTCGACATCTTACGCACACAGCTCTCTTTTCATACATTGTTTATGGCTGCGAGTGAGATGTAAACATTGAAATGTTCTCCGGTGTATTTGTCCTTAGCAAGAATTTTTAAAATTGACCTGACAAATGAATGAAATACATTTTGACTTGAGGATCCCACCTTTTAATATATAATGTCAGATCAAAAGCAACAGTGCCATAGATAATAATAGCTCTTAGAAAAAATAAATGTACAGAACATCATTGCACTTCCTCTTTGTTCACATTATTCTGAGTAGAAAATGGTTAAAAGGGCATCATTTGCACCTGTTAGTATTCAATAGGCACAATATTGTATATCTACGCTTTTCACTTTTGCATCTGGACGATAACATTTGTTTCCTCTTAGGAAAGGCTTTCCTGGTGCAGCTACAGAAGCCTGTATGCCTGCAATGCTTTGAGATAAGGGTATAATAAGGGTAGCTGATTGATTTAACCTTATCAGTTTACAGCTATGCAGTATGTGCACTAAAGCACTGTGGCCTTTGGTGACTTGAAAATGTACTCCCTTTGGTCTAAAAAAATCTATTAGTTATATAAAGGTGTACTAGTGCCTTAAACATATACATAGATATAGCATCTGCATCTTTATTCACAAAAGTAAAGCTCTACTGCGAGCTGTATTGTCATGTTGTGGATAAAATCACACTCTGACCAGACATAAAAAGAGAGACTTTCCTCATGAAGATAAGGCAGCTTCTTTATGAGATGGTTTCAGTTGATGACAAAAGGCTATTAGAGCTCCTGTTAATCTATTCTTTAATTCATTAGAACATCCATTTATTTCTGGATAAAGAACAAGATAAGTAAGACAATGAAGGAGGAACCACATTTATTTAATTAGAGCCTTAACGTTGCATTCATGCATAATTAAAGAAGCCAGTGATCATATAATTTTGCAGAACTGTACTGTGTGTGTGTGTGTGCAGGTTGGTTATAATGAGTCATCTGAGCCTGTCCTCCCAAGAAAAACGACACAATAGGTCATAATGGCAGTTGCCAAAAACAAGCTATAGTTACATTTGAGTGACGCCATCGAGCAGCTGTACCAATTATGATTTGGAGAAGTGACGCAGTTCAGATAATGTCTAAATAAGGTGACACATTTCCTTGTTCGGAGGTAGTGGGTTGAGTGGCTGGTTAGATTGTAACTTGCAGAATGTGTCTGTGTTTAATTTGGATGACTTGTTGAGCCATCTCTAAAAGGAAGGGCAATACCATGGCGCTCAGCCTGATCAGCCCTCATGAATGGTACAGATGTGTTTTAATCCCTTGAAGATTAAAGCACTGAAAGATCTTCAAAAATACAGATACACATAAAGATAGAGAGACTTGCATATCAAATTGGGAGGGTTACATAAGGATAGGATTTATAGAGATAGGAGAAGAGAGCAGTATAGGAGACTGAAGGAGACAGGTTCATCTGAATTATGCAAAGGGTACCTTCATTCTAATGTCAGACACAGCTCCACACCACCTGCATGTGCCTGACTGCAAATGTAACTGGCGCACAGATACATACACACACTAAAGCTGGCATGAACTATTTCAACATTTATTTACATTGGTATTCTACCGTCTAGTCAGTTTTCAGAAGCTGTTCACTACTACAGTACAGCTATGATCGCGGTCATGATTTTTAAAAAGCCAACCTTGTTGGTCTGAACTGGGAAGTGAATTCTGGGCTCTGCCTTGAAGGTTGGACAAGCTGCACATACTGTATCCACCAGCTCAACCTGCACCTTTAGCTTTCACTGCATTACATTAAGGGCACATTGCTTCCTGCATTGGCACTAAATATTGGCATTGGTGGGAAATGGTGTGCTGTAGTATCGTCATCGTCCAATATGAAAGGCAAGGCCCCAAGAGGAAAGGGACAGAATGTATGAAAACATGGGCCATGAAAGATTCAAAGTCAAAATCTAGTTTATTTCTCGACATTGTATCTATCAGACTATGTTTATACACATGTCTGAAATGTAAGTATATGTCTTATGTCATCTTATTAGTGCAGAGTTTGGTTCAGAAGGATTGAGATAGAACTAATTTTACATGAGATCTTCTGTATCTCTAAATTTAAAATTAAATGATAAAACAACACCTCACACCATCTGCCTGTCAGGTGACAGTGCGTCTTAGCATCGTCCTTCATATGCCGCAAGAGTGCAAGACACACATGGGGTAGGGGGGGCTCGTCCGCCAGGAGAGGTCCGTTCAATCAGAGTTTCATCTTCAGAGAAATCAATGTGATAGAGCGGTGCACCTAAAGTGGATGTTAGGAGAGCCAGACGGCAACAAAAGCCTAAATCAAAAAGCCGTTGGTGCTTAGTATACCCATCAAGGCTGAAATGAATTTCGGGGAAAAAAAGGTTGTGATTTGAGTTAGGGAGAAAGAAATGGGTAGAGAGGTTGACAAGAGAGAGGCGGAAAGAATAGAGGAATATAAGCAGATAAGGTCACAAGACTTGTTGACTTTTGTTTCTTGCCTCTGAGAAGAAAATGTTCTTTGCTTATAAACTTTAACAAATTCACAGTCTCATCCGAATGTGGTTTCAAATACATTAAGAGGGAGACAAGGAGGGAATAAGAACAAGACAATGACAAAAGTCATTTCCTTCCTCCCTTTCCTTCTTCCCCAACAGCAATATTCATGAGAGCCTGTGAAAAAAATCATTCCTCTCTGCTGATTAATGCTGAAAGGAGGTGAAATCCACTACTCACAGTCACTACTTGCTCAAAAACTAAACCATCTTCGGGGAACAAGGACAACGCCTCATCTGCCAAGATGTTGTGTCGTTTTGCAGGGATCAGTTTGAACAGGTAATATGCTGCTTTATCCCCTGTCAACACCACAGACGTGATGCCTGCACTGTTGATGAGGCAGGCACACAGAAGATGTCTAGATGAAGAAACTATTCGGAAAAAACAGGATTCCAAATGTAAAACAGTTTTTGTAATAAGAGTTTTCATACGAGAAGGGAAAAAACATATAGAGGTTGCTCTTTGTTGACTTTTTTCAGCTTTATATTAGCTTTTACCTAAATAGCACAGACACTCTGCTTCTCTATTAACATGATCTTGAAATATAACCAGTTGAGGGCAATCATACATTACCAATCTGATTTAGTAATTAGCATGAGATGACCGAGTGAAGCAGCAATGACATTTAAATAACCTGACCTGATCAGTCCCAGTGAGCTGTGACGATTGTGCCAACGAGGGAAAATTACAATTCAAATAATTAATCTGTTTGTGCCATTGTGAGAAATGCTGTACACTCCCTTAAAGTCGACTGTGCACCTCCAACCAAATGGATTTTCATTCTGTGATCAACAGTGCTGATGATAATGGCCTTGTTCATTAAACACACACAGTTTCACAGTTTCACAAATGAGGGATTTGACTTCTATCTCTATCACAGAGCTTTAATGTGCTTGTCTTGTAATTGGCACGGATTAGTCAGCGGTTTGTCAAGAGTGAACGCAGTCCAGTTACGCTCGCCTCCCCTTGGCAGATGGATCTGAAATAAAATTTGGTCACTTGATTTCCTCCACTCTGTTCTGCAGTACACCTACACCAGCTCAAAGTGGGCTTGTAAAGGGAAATATGCCAGAGAATGGGGCAGCGCTCGGGAGTCTCGCTGTGCTTTCTCAGGTTTAACAAATCAGCATCTGTTGGTGAGTCTGCCAGCCAAAAACCCACTGACTCCAACCTAGATAACAGAGAGAGAGAGGAAGAGAGGGAGCTGAGAGCTTGAAGATAGAGAGGAGTCATCATAGTGCTGAAGTGCTATTTGCTGAAATGTAGGATACAGCAATAAAACTGGTTAAGGTTCCATTTGTTCAATCTTATTTTGTCCAAAAGAAGCATGCTTTGGTTTGTCTTGACCATGTTAGCATGGCAATGTCTGACCATCCTTCACTTTGGTCCGCACTGAAATTTCCTAAAGGATGAATCCTATTAACTTTGGTGATCCCCTGACTTTTTCTCTATAGCACCTCCATAATGTCACCAATTTTGCTTCCTAGTGACCACTATTGCTAGTATTATGGTGAAAATTTGCTACTGTCCAGAATGTAAAAAGTTTCAAAAATGAAAACAGCAGCTAAATAAGCTACTAAAAGAAAACATAGTCACGAAATGTCAACAGCAGTCACAAAAGTTTAACACCCACCTTGGTTACCCACACCGGTATTACACAAACATTCACAGGAAATGCTGTTTGCCTGATCATCTGAAGTGTGATAACAAAGCAATGGGTTACTCATCTTCAGAGAAAAGGCACAAACTAAGTGTTGACACACACTCTTGGTTTGAAGAGGTCGGTGTGATTTTCAGGACTGTTGGTGAGCGTGATTAGGTGACTGTATGTGTCTGGCAGGAACTAAACCACTGGAGCACAAAATCTGAAAACAAATGACTAAAACACAATTATATAAATGCTAGAAACACAGGATATTGCATGTTATAAAATATTATGAAAATGTTGCTGTAAATACACGTTTCACAACTATTAGCAACATTAGGGTTATGACACCTTCTGCGCACTGGCTTATGATTCATTCGTACCACTGAGAGCATGCTCGTTCTCAGAGTGCGGCTTCACAGGAGATACACAGCGTACACATCATTATCTCTCTGTCTCTCTCTATCACAGTCTCTCTCTCATGTTGTGTCACTCATGCCATTTCTGTGTCACTCCTCCTCTCGCTTGCATCTCGCTCTTCAAATCACTTGCTCGGTCTCGTTCCTCTCCCTTCTCTCTCTCTCTCTCTCTCTCTCCATCTTTGATATAGCACACACATACGCACACCCTTACACAGTGTTAAGGTGAGTGAGTTAAGCACTTTCATGCATCATTAGAGCAGTGATAACAGCATAGACGTAAAGAGAGAGAGATGCCTGATTGGCCTGAAAATGACTTCTAAAATACATTCACCTCAATAGATTATTATTGAGCAAATGTCATATAAGGCTATATGAGATATGAGAAGCAAGGCTGTGTTATGTAATAGCCATAAATGAGCAAAATCAAGTTGAGTCATGCATATTTTCAGTCAAGAAAAAATTAACATTTGACTGACAGGAGTCTTCATACCTTTATATTATTTTATAAAGGTATGAAGAAAATCACAATTTAAAAGTTTAATTGTGTCAAAGTGGTAGACAAAGCTGTCACATGGCTGGTTTTGTCAAAATGAATGCAACTAATGAAGTTGATAATGGCTGCATGTGTCTTACTGGCATGAATATTGCTGACACATCCATAACTACTTTACCATCCTATCTCTGGCCTTTGAAAGACTGACATTGATAAAACACAAATATTTTAGCACAAATGCCAAACCTGATTGATGTTACCACAATGTAGACACGTTCATTAAGCTGATAACAGGCAATCAAGCACTTGAACCAAAGTAAGTCCAGATTTGAGATAATTATGTTCATCTCATGCAAATACGACATTACCAGTCCAGTTACCAATCATTCATTTAATTTAATCACATAATGCTCACCTGTTTCAACATTTATATGTTATATCCTCTGGCCAACTTAGTTAGAAAAGCTGATTTTTTTTTATGTATATATATATTTTTTTTAAAGTTAATGTTTTTTTATTGAGATTGATGTTCACCACATTACCTTATAGTGACAGCATTTAATACTGTGCTTGTCACAGTTAAGTCAACAGACACACTTTATCAACAGCGACTGTGTGGTCTGCTGGGGCACAGAAATAGTTGTCTGAAATGGAACATCAAGTTTCATCGAATCAGTGATAAGTGCAGTCATACAGTATGATACACTCCCACTTATTTACTCCCATTTTCTGTAATCAATGCATTAATGTTCTTATTTTCTTATTTTTAAAGGAGTTTATTTAAGGATTGTGACAATAAAATTTCACAGGTTTTTTTGACTTATTCTGTCTGATAAGCCAGGGTTGGATTTGCATGGCTCATCAAACACCGTACAGTTAAAAGAAACATAAAAGGTGAGACTAGCATTGTCATGAAAATATCAATCAAGCCAGGTCTGTACACGCCCCCACACAGCCCTGAGATGATGAGACGAGCTCTAATCCAGCAAAGTGAAAACACCTGTGTGAACCCTACATTTGCAGGACAGGGTAATTAATGTGCCCGTGGATGTTTGCAGTATTTAATTTCTGCCCCTACAGACTACTAGTTATAGCAAACTCACAGGATTCTTCTAGAAATATCAAACTAGCATTTACACTGTATTTTGGACTAATACAGTGTTTCTTCTGATCTTCCGAAAATTAGCTTGTAGAGCTTGTGCTTTGCTTGAACCTTGCAGCTGACATGCCAGTGATCACTTACTTTTAAAACACAATATTAATGTTAGGAAGCTCAGTCCCTTTTGCTGAGCGTAAATATTCTAACACATGCGTATAGTGCCTAATATTCCATTTTTGATTGAAACTCATTATAGACATCAAGAGCAAAGAGCAAAATGCTTAATGCTCTATGTAGGCTGCCCTTACATCATGAAGATTCAGAGGGAATGTTAAATAAGGTAATTAGGCTTGGCATCAGGCTACTGAGTGTAATCACTTCATAAGGGGACTCACATTAATAAAGTAGGCAAATTACTAGATGCGTGCAGTCTGATATAGTGCGTAGCTATCAGCTGCAGACAGGCATCACTGAGTTGTAAACAAGCTGGGCACATTTTAATGCTCCCACCCTTCCCTCACTCCTTCCTGGCATTGCTCTATACATGAAAAAAGTTGATGTTAAGTTTAAATGATCCATCAGTGGTGATTTTCACAGTGGATGTATTCATGCAGGTATTATACCTACGTAGGGACCTTGTGCAACCTCCTTTTCACACAACTTCCCTGAGTCACTAGCACATCATAAAATGCTCCGATGAGCTGTCAGAGCCATTTGCACTGACACACGAAATTGTCCTGAGTCATTCTCTTTCCAAAGCTTGGAGTGGCGTTAGAACAGGGACGCCAATCACCACAGAGGGAGAGAGAGAAAGAGAGGCAGAGTCCAACATATCGAGCTGTCGCCACGGCAACCGTCTATTACGAAAACCTTCCTGGAACAGCTGTTGTGATCTTGTGTGATTAAGCATGTGTTTTAGTCATCGTGAGCTCTCAGCCTAATAACAAGAGGTGGAGGGGATACAAAAAGCAAGAGGAGGAGGAGGAGAGAAAGGACGAGGAGGAGGATGGAGAGTGGAAAAAGAGAAAAGAACCGTTTTTCTTTTTTTGGGGGGTGAACTGAGAGATCACTACTCTTAGACTAGATTAGGAGAACACTTGAAAGAGAACAGGGATTTTGCCAGAGTGTGAGAGAAAGACGGGGATGCAGGCGTCAAGAAGAAATGAAAAGCAAAGAAATGAAAGAAAAATATATGACAAGCCCCAAAGCTAAATGGGGATTTATTACAAAGTCTAACCCCACTGAGCAAATAAGAAACTGCAGTTAAAATAGAATGCTTGGTGTATTACCTTATATACTGCTTTGAATATTACATTGTACTGTATTCCAGAGTCGTAGCATTCAGAAAAAGGCACAAAGCAAATATGTGTCTGCATAAAAATTGCCGAGGGTGACGAGAGAGGTGGCATTAACAACCCATTGTGAAAAGTCCTTTGTGGAAGGGTTAGAGAGTGAAATACAGTAAAATCAAGCCTCACTAACATTTAGCACCCCCCTTTCCCTCTTTTCCTCTGTATTTCCCAGCAGAGCTATAACTGGCATGGTTCATCTGCTGATTTTCGGTCATAAAATGGTCCAGAGTTCATTCAGGCCCAGCTTCCTTGTGTTTTATGTGGACACATCGGTCTGTATAATGAACCAGCAACAGGAAGATACACAAGTTTGCTTGTCCACTTTACTGATATATATATTTATTTTAAAACTTGGACACAGATAGCCAATTATACTGTGACTGCCTCATCCCCAGCTCTCGGCATGGCTTTGAATTTTTTTTTGGATACCAACCAAAATGGGTCTCAGCACAGACTGTCAAAATTTGTAAAAGTACCCAAAGTTGGCACTGAATGCTTGGTCAAATTCTTGGTAGATTTCTTTGATGAAACATTTAATGATTTAAATTATACATGTTGGCAGCGTTCTTGTACGGCTGCTGTGTGTTATGGCAAAAATTACACCCTGGATTATTTTCAATGTTGGGCAGTCTCATATTTCTTAGTAATATGTGTTGCATTATGATTTTTTTTAGGATTACAATTTGAAATCATTTAATTACAGTTACTATTCCCAGTAATGTGATGTCATTTAGACATTTTGAAGTCAATTTGTACACTGCTATCTTACCTGGTGTGGGGAGACTGCTTGTCTCTACCAAAAGAGAAAAAACACCTCTTCAAACTGTCTAGCTATCAATAATCACCTTATGGATATATGAACCCTGCAGCTTGATTGTGACTTTTGGACCTGATGGGGTGTAAGCTAATGCAAGGTGTTGATGATCATTAAATACTTCAATAGAGTACTTTTAAATTGTAGGCTGGGCTGGCTGTTTTTCCCCCCACACATGTTAAATACAGAACATGTGCCATATGAGAGTTTTTAAAGCACTATGTTTAAATACTACAATTTTTATTTTGCCTATTACATTGTGGTGGGATAATGGCTGCCTGGATGTTCACAGGCAACTTTTCTTAGAGTGAAGGAAGACTGCCATGCCATTGGTCCGATGGCCCATTTTCCCAAAACCCCAGTAGTTAAAAGAATATCCACTTGGACCAAAATCCCATCAGTCCATTAGCCATTTATCTCAAAAATGAAAGGCCACTGCTCCATTTGGCCTGTTGCTCCGAAAATACACACTCACTGGAGTTGTTTGCCCTTTGTATCTTAGAGTATGTTGATTTACAAATGCAAAGATATTATTTACAAAATGCTTGTTTTTTAGTGCATACACACCCTAACCCTAAACCAAATCCAAAAGATGAGAGAGGTAGCCTAATTGGAACAACTAAACTAATCATACATTATGCTTCTGTCATGTGTTTCCTCCCAAATGTATTTGCTTTTGCAAATTACTAGTGTATTCATGTCATTTCTAGAAGAATGGGTTATTGATTATGCTGTGCTGAGTAATGTTAGTAATGTAACATTAACTACTAACTTTTGAGTAATTAGTAAAGTGAGATGTATCATTTTAGTATCAATACCAAAAGCCATGAATTGTATTTGCACTGATTTGTGAAAATTCGAAGGATACCCAGCCCCAGTTGTCTGCGTTTGGTCCTGCTATAAAAAGTTCTATTGAGTCCATCTTTTCCTGTTCCCTCCATGTGCTATTTCATCTTTCCCTCTGCCCTCACCCCCTCCATCATCCTTCATCCTAGTTTTCGGCGCTCCTTCTTTGGCACCCATCCGTCCGTCTCTCTCCCCCCTTCTTTGAAGAAGAAGGCCAGTGTTTGATAATGACATATCAATCTGTAATGTACTCTGGTCATGACTCAACCGCAGATGGCTTGGAGAAATACACTTTTTCTCCCCCTGCAGTGCCCTAGTTACCAATAAAGAACTGGCCAAGGCTGTCAAACTGTGCTCTTTCTTGTCGTGTGATATTGAAATTAGGTGATTTAGATGCTGTGGAGCAGGGCGCCAGGGTGCTGGCGACTCGCACTCATAATTTGGAATTTGGAGCTTGTGATAAGTCATGATTAACTGTGGGGCCCAGGAAAAACATGGAGGGAGCTGGATTTCCTGCTGGTGTGCATTAAAACTGGCATACAGATAGACATACAGCACCAGTTATAAGTTTTGTCACACCTTCCCATTCACTTGAGAAAGTGAATGAGAAAGGGGGACTATCTGGGGAAATGACTAACTAGAGGATCTTGGATGAAATAGGAAACAAGCCAAGCATTAGCAGCGAAAATGATACAAAAGAGGATAACTGTGATGAAGAGTAGTGTGTGCGTCAGGGCTATCAAAAGGGAAATGAAGCATGATGGGAAGTGACGAAGGGCTGAAGAGAAGATACAGTGATAGCAGAACTGTTAATCCCAGATCTGACAGCAATAAAAAAGACGCAGGCGAAAAAAGAAGAGGAGGCTGAGAGGAAAAGACAGAGGGTATCACAAGTTAGCACGCTCCACTACTGGTATAGCTGTTTTATTTAAAGATTAAGACATATCTTTCTTTTTTAGTGCCTAAACGATGGACAATTTCAAAGCTGACATTCCCCTTTACATTTTTGAGGTGCTAGAGCAGAAAGAAGAAGAGGACAGGATGCCACATGGCACTGTTGAGACATTGCTTGTGATCTCCTTCGCATTAGATCTGACAACCGCTAATGGTCATCTGCTCTCTGTCACTTCTGATGAAGCTGCTGCACAGATTCACACCAGATTGCTATGCTACTAATAGTAGGCTATTGTAATTACCTCTAAATGCTTGAAGATTGTTTACTTGCATGTGGGTGGGCTCACACTGTACAAGTTTAACCAAATACAGCAAAAAATGAATACCCTGGTTTCCACTTCTCCCCCCTATAAGCCACTCAGCAGCCATCAATACCCAACTGCTGCCATCACCTTCAAGATTTTTATGTAGTTCTTGCATGTTTTTCTGCTATAAATTTGTAACCTTTTACTTCAGGTCTACACATTTATCAGGATTAAACACGCCGGTTCAGTTCTGTGCATGAAAACTGTGATAAATATACTATCTGACCCCAATGCAGGTATACCAGCTGCTAGTCGTAAACAACTCAAACTACTACAGTATGTATGGCAATGCTGCAAGTCAGCTACAATGCAAGTTCAGGCTGAGGAGTCATCAATCAACAAGGTAGAGTGGAGGCTATTATAAAATCCCTAGCATGGTTGGTGGACAAGTTTCATTCCAAATTGAGAAATTCATAACACTGGAGAACATGTGGGATGTATGATAAATAACTGAGTGAGTTGACTCAATGTTGAATCTTTATGAAATATAAACTTCAAGACTTTTTTTTTAAAGAATAGATTTATTTTGAAAATTAGCGGTTACAATGAGTAGCTAATTGCTTTCCTCGCTATAGATTGTGGGAAGGTGGCATTGATTTTGATAAGCGTGTTAGAGGGAAGGAGCCAGATAACAATTTGAACCTTCTATGTAATACATCTTCATTTTGGGGGAGGACAGGAAGTCTTGACTTGTTCATTAGGTGACATGCCTAGACTTTGTTAATGATGACACTGCACAGTGAGCCATACATTAAACACAAGTATGCAAATTGGCATTAGCACGCCATGTCAAGCTCATCAATCAGATTTGCCTGGAAAGATGCAAGTCTTGCTTGACTTTCAGTATTACAGCTTGCTTCTCTACAGGCGGGAAAAGTTGGCTAAATCCCTTTCTCAGTTGTGCATTCTCAGCTTCTGGGATTTACACAACTCAAATTGTGGATGCTTTACATTGAGTATATTCCTCTAAAAAGCTGTGCAAGGATTGAGAGAGGAAAAGGGGGGGAATGATAATGCCAGAGAGGATCTGCTGCATGCCTAAGACAGCAGCAGGCTGCATTAAGTTGGGCTCAGGGCAGGCACTCTGCAGTGTTGTAGCTGGACCAGACTGAGGCAAACAACTCCCAGAATGTGAAAGCCAGACCTCTTAGCTCTGACAGCCTGAAATCCTCCCATCATGGCTTCGAAGCTCTCTTTTAGCTTCAGGAGCGATGTGGGCCGTATCACTGGAAGCTTTCCCAGGCTATATGCCATTGCGGTGATGCTTTGAACTGCAGCATTCACAGCGAGCATGGTTACAGTATGTCAACCCTTTCTTGTCACATAGTTATAGTTGATATACAGTATATTCTAGCAAATAGAGAAGTTCACAGAGGGCGCAGCCTGACAGCCCTAATTGGTGGATACCCGTTTGTTTGTTCTGGAAGCGTCCATGATAATAGAAGTGAATTCAAAAGGAAGAGGGGGGAGAGAGAGAGTGGTAGGAGTGGTGGACGTGGGTTGAAACAAAAGCATGTGTCACCGTCTTTTCTGTCTGTTGACTGCGATAAGCATGTTTAGGTGGAAGACCTCAGAGCCAGCTGAACAGAGCCCAAAACATAAAGGATGCAGCATTTCTACTCCCTATATTTTCCTTTCTGCCATAATACTGTTAATGTCAAGTCTGGTTCCTCATATTTGTAATGAATAATAAAAAGATACCAAATGTGATAAGATGTGTGTGTATCCCCTTTGAAAATGTGTATTTTCCTGTTTTTCCACGCCGAGTTCTAAATCCACAACCACAACAAAACAAGTCATTTTGTTGATTCACCTATTATTACATAGAATGTCTCAATTTCTCAAGATACAAAAAACATTTTTTAAACTCTCTATGTTTTTGTATCCGTCTGTCCATGCCTGCAGTGGAATGCCATCTCAGTCACATCTAGTTTTAGACTTTCTATTTGCTTTAGTGCTGGCCAGTGCCCCAGGGTTGAGGGAGAGGAAATAACCCAGCTCACAGAGGCAGAGTTCGGCAGAACAAAAAACATTTGGGTTAAAGTGACAGAGTGAAATTCTGTTGCCTTTGCAGCATTATATCAGCACCAAACTACAAAGTTTGCAGTTCGTAGGTCGAGGCCAGACCTTTTTTTAATGAAAAGAAACCAAAAGTGGGAAAGAAGAAAGATAGGGAGAGAGGGAGGGAGGAATTTCCTTAAAAGCTCTAAATCCATTTCTTTTTTTTATCCCTCGGCAATGGAGTTCATAGACGGTTCATTTCCAGAAAATCTGAATAATGGTTCTGGACAGCATCTATTGAGAGCGTACTGGAGGCCATGAGTCCACCAAACTCAATTACCAACTGTTCAGAAAATGTTCTGTATCAGTAATAGTGATAGGGAACAGGGTGGAAATGGTGGTTAATTTTTCTACTGGCTTTCTTTACGGTAATTTTCTGAAAGTATCAAGTGGGACTGGTATTGTGCTCACGTGCACAGATCCTCCCTGGGATTGGAAGCAAAATCAAAGTCTCATCACTCATTCTGAGGAAAAGAATATTCAATTTGCACGTGGAAAGCAAATGGTTTAACGTGCCGGCTGTAGAGAGGTGCGTTCCTACCTTTCTCCTGCCACCTGTTTGATTTGTTTTCCAAGCTGAAGCAATCAATCATCGCTTCTGCCTCTTTGCAATCACTCAAGAACTGACTCATCCACTGAGGGGAATTTGTATGATGCATTCTTGAATTCAGACCAGTAACATATCTTGCAGATGGGAATGCGTTTGCATGTTTGGTTGTGCATGGGTGGATGCCTTTATGTCCATGTGATTTGTGTGTTACCCACCCTATATATGTGAGCAAGCAGTCAGTCTTGCCGTTGTGAACGTTTATTCCCCATTGTGCTTTCCGATGTCATTAGGGAACAGCGGTGGCAGATTGTTCTGGTGTGCCTGAGGATACTGTGTTGTCTGCTGATGTGCAGCCTTGAATGCAAATGAAGTTCTGCTTGCAAGAAGCTACAGTATATGTTCATTTTGGGAAATAATTTACGAAGGCTCAACGTCTGACGATTCTGAAAAGTGAAGGATCCTGTTTGTCAGGGATTTAACATTGAGTCTATTGTGGGTTCATAATGGAAATATGAACCATGATGCATATTTGTCATTTATAAGTTTTGGCACAGACATATTTACAGTATCACAGATTCCCCACAAAAAAGGAGAACATATTAAAATAATTAATCTCAAGACACTGGAGATGTATGAATTGACCTTTTTGTGTAATACATTTGGATCACTAGGGAGGGAAAGTGATGGATTTGTACTGGTAGTGTACCTTTCCAAGGTACCATGAAAAGATAAGCTTAGATTATCCATAGAGAATTCTATAGAATGCAGATTCCATTTTTCCATTCTTCATTTACATAGCTGGCAACTACATTCATGAAAAAAGCAACATAAACATGGCGACATTAAGTGTAGTCAGCATACAAAAATAACAAATCTCTGTTTTCGTGATTATTTATGTATTGACTTTGCTATACACATATAAAAAGGTCTCTAGTCAGAAAATTGTACAAAGCAACACAAAACAAAAACATTCACACACACAATTCTTTAATTAATGCAAAAAATGCTCCTGCAGCTTTCATATCAATTAAAAATGACAGATATGTCACTCGCTACTGATTCTTTAGAGTAAAACAAAACAGATGAACTCCCTGCTAACATGAACATAATGTCAGGCTCACTGAATGAAGTGGAATTAAACTGTAATTCAGTCTTACCATCAGGGTAATCTCTCACACCATGTGTGGCATAATTTAAAATGGCTGCTGTGGGGAAACTGTTTTATACTTCAAACATGTCACTTCCTTTCAGATCATGACTGTCTCAGAATATGATTATTCATTATTTCAAAGCTGTTGATTGTTTACAAAAGTAATGTAAAAGACAGCCAAGCGTTCAAGAGTGTTCCAAAAAGCAAATATGGGCTACATTTCTGTGTCATAAAAAGAAAATTAAAAATGGAATAGTCAATTAAATCCTATATTTAATTATTTCTGAAGTTCAGAGTTTCCCATGTTTACCTCTCCTAGATTGTAGAACTCTGAAAAGAGCAATATTTCTTGAGAAAAAAAAATACATTGCCTTGAGGTATTGTAAGGAGTGAGGTTATGAAGTTGAACATTTGAAGTTACTTCTGACCTACTTTGAAATTTCTTTACCTGGCTGTTGGTTTGACTGCAGATTTCACAGTGAATCACAGTTTTTACAGTAATTGGGACTGGCATTGTTCAGAACCATTGTTCTGAATATAATTATGTTGATGATTTATGTGTCAGATAAACCCGCACACACATGAACCCATAGGCGTGCTCACACACTCACCACAAACACATATACATACACATGATACAATACCTGAGGGAGATGTGGGCAGGCATAGAGAATCACTTTGTGACAATTTATCCATGAATCACGTTACAGTTTAGCTCCACCTGTCACAGCATAGAAACAGCGCAGCATTACCTCCCACCGGGTTTTGGGGAGAGAGACTCACAGCAGATGGATGGGTTGATACAGGAGGGATCTGGTTCATAGGACTGGTTTCTATATGCAGGCTGAGAATATAGGTCAGTAACACATTTACACTCTTTTATAATGTTGAGCTTTTACACCAAGCGCTCCAAATTACGACTCCCACTCTCCCATCACGATCACTTTGTTGCCAAGGTGATGAATCAGAGAAAGATTTTAAAAAAGGAGGCGGGGAAACAAGAACAGAAAAATATTTTCAGCAGAAAAAAAACAAAGTTTTGATTACCTTTGTATTGAGGTTTTTCAAGAGGCTTGCGTCATGTACTATACCGATCATAAAACCCAAACAACCTTATTTCGTTTCTACCTCTCCCTCCTCTCTAAGTGCTTCAGGAAATTTAAAAAAATTTAATTTTCTTTTTTATTTGTTTATTTTTTGTCAACATTTCCAAACTTCTACAATAAATCTCACCCTGTCCTCTCGTGTGCTGCAGGAGGGGGTTGTTTTGCCGACTACTCGCTGTGGCTCTGGACTTGTTTATGCTGTACTGTATGCTGTGCTAACAAAAGAAAAGGAGGTATAGAAAGAAAAGGAATGGAGATAAGGACACAGGGATGAGGAAGGGGGCGTGACAGGGAGAGCAAAGAGGAGAAGGAAAAGAGAGGCATGGAGGGACAGAAAGAGAGATAGAGAAAGAGGAAAGAGAGGGGGCCATGCTGCAGTGTTCTGGCTGCTTTCCAAGGGCAGTGTTGCTTCCAGTGAACAAACAAAATACTGGTCTCAGCTAAATATAACATTTCCCTTCGTGTGCAAGCCCTCAGAGAGGTGGTGGAGGCAAGAGAGTGAGAAGAAGAGTATGTGGGGGGATGTTCTGTGGCTGTGCGCTGCCCCCCTGACCTGCAGCTGGACACAAGAGGCCACCTAAAGCCGAGTGTGGCGTTAATAACATGGAGGTCTGCACTCCTGTGTGATTACCTCTTAAGTTTTCTTCCAGCATCACTTTCTCCTCTCGTTTCCTTTCTTCCTTCCTCTGTCACTCAGTCCATGCTTCCGGGACTATCTGTATTATGTTAAAACGAACAGTTCCCCTCTAATGTCCTCTGTGTTAGTTTATCATGCATGACAAACAGCACAGATGACCCCCCCCCCATTCTGCAACCCTCCTCCTCTGTACACTCCCTATACATTCTCTTGCTCTCCCCACTCTCTCTACTTTAATACTTTCTTATCTCGGCGTGTTTTTTTCATCCGACACAAATACAGAGCTTCCGAAAATGAACTGTAAGTGTGCGTGTGCAGTGAGGATTGTGGGGAAATTAAGGCAGCAGCCGCACACACAAACACACACACACACACACACACACACACACACACACACACACACACACACACACACACACACACACACACACACACACACACACACACACACACACACACACACACACACACACACACACACACACATTCTATAATGTTTTATCATTAAAGCGAAAGATATTGCAATTTAACTCCCTACAGGTATTTGTTAGAGACCAGGAGCAACACTTGCAGTGGCTGCTTTCTGAATTGGTGATTATCTTCAATGAGATTTCTATGGTCTGTAGACAAATGCACACTGAATATTTTCATTTCAACTTCGCCTGGAAAGCAAAGCATTGCTAATTTACTCAGCCTGTGTGCATCTGTGTGTGTGTGTGCATGCATGATGGACATTTTGCATACTACATGAGTGCATCTGAATGCTGTTGCCCACGCATGTTTGTATGTTTCCTCTGAGCTGTTTTTCCTAAAAGCAAAGACTTCTAAGATCTTCAAAGAGTGCAACAACATGAGAAGGGAGGAACCCTGAAGCTGGTGGCTAGAAGGCTTGGAGGCTGGTTGTTGCTTGACACAGGCAGAGGCTCAAAGAACAGTACACTGGGGGCTTTGCCTGGCTAAAACCCAACACCACTTCTCATCTCACATCTCCAATCCAGCCCGACTTGTGTGCCAGGGAAACCTTCAGGTGAGGACATACAAAAAACGATGATGAAGTTTCAGAACTATCAGGAACACAAATCAAATACAAATCCCTCAAGGAGAAGAGAACTAGAGGCGCAGTATTTCTGCCTGTCCGGTCTCACCTTACCATCAGCTCAGCAGTGAATGAAGTCAATATTTTCCCCCACTTACGCAATGAAAAACAAAAGGAAAAACAAACAAACCAGTTTAGAGGTGTTAATCAAGCACAACATGGGGGTAGTTCATCAGAACCCAATCACCAGATGGCAGTCACTGTTAATGTGTTGATCAGAGTTAAATTAAGCCCAGGAAATTTTCATGGCAGGCTGCCACCACAGGAAGGGCTAAATTAATCACGGGTAGGAAATTCACACCTCCTGAGTATGTCAACTACTTCTTGTCTTAAGACAAATACGCAGGGAGACAGACAGACGCTCTGCCACCCTCCGGCTGAGCATGACACGCTATGCAAATTGACATTTCTGCGTGTATAATAGACTTAATGATGAAATACTAATGGTATTTTGAGCTTCCGTCTCTCCTTTTGATGTGCTCTGAGTAGACAGTGCAGAACCTGTGACCCCCAGGTGTGAACGATGATATTTAGAGGAACAGCGCTCACCTCCCTTAGAGCATGACACACTTGTACCCTTGATGGAACAAATTTCTCTTGAAGACAAAATTCTCCCAATCACTTGAGGCATACAGACAGATGACAAATTAAGGAAAACCCTGAATAAATGGAGTGGAGAAACATAACAAATGAAGCTGCTTTCATACAGGTGCACTGTATGGTACAATTAAGCAATTCCAATCATGCAATCATGCTCTGTGGCATGTATAAAAATGCTGAGCATACCCAGTTGATTCAGATTTTGTATCACATTGGCAAGAGGAAAAGATCAAAGTGACTTTGAAAGAGGGTTCATTGTTGGGGCACGGATGGCAGGAGTTTCAGTCATAAAGACTGCTCAACCGGCTGGTGTTTCAATAGGAGCAGTGACTAAAGTGACATCTCCATGTAGATCTATGGGAAAGACATTAATATATAGGGTCGGAAATTTTGGTTGACAAAGCACATTTGATTATGCTCATGCATTAGTGCGATATGTAAGGAAAAACAGAAGAGCAACTCTTCAGGTGGCTGAGAATGTCAATGCAGGACGTGATCAGAATGTCAGAAAGAGCAGTCAACAATTACATAGAGAGGGATATTATAATGGGGTTGCAGTGCATAAACTCCTCATTACAAAGATGAATGCACATTTGAAAGTTCAGTGGTGCAAAAAATGATAGGCACTGGTCTACAGAGATGTGGGAAAAAAAGGTGATATGGTCAGATGAGTCATCCTTCACCATATTCTCAACAAGTGGACGAATTCATGTGTGGCGCACACCAAGAGAACAGTACAGGCCTGAAAGCTTGAGCCTTACAGTGATGGGATCTGGTGGCTCTGTAATGCTGTGGGGGGCAGTTTGCTGGCATGGTTTAGGTCCACTTGTCCCCTTAGAGATCACTGAGAATTGAGACAAAGTTGTTCTGAGTGATCACCTTTATCCTGTGATAAAAGTCTTGTACATACCTCCCCTTGTGTCCAATGGATGGGCGCACGAGGGTTCACTGAATGGTTTGATGTGTATGAAAATGAGGTGAATCATATGCTGTGGTCTTTGCAGACAGAAAACCAATTGGACACCTGTAGGAGATGTCGGACTGATGTGTTAGACAGCACTCTCCACCACCATCTTCCAAACACCAAATGAGGGAAAATAGTTCTCATCCCCCCAGTACAGTTCAGCGACTTGTAGAATCAATGCCAAGGCACATTGAAAGTGTTTTGGTGGCACATGGTGTCCCAACACCATACTAAGACACTTTAAACACTTAAACTTTACTTACGCTACTGTCACATTATAGTAGTTCACAACTCCTGACATACAGCCACTGTATCATTGTTCTTCAAATGTTGAACTCAAATTATTGCAGTGAATTGGCCCCAAGGTTTATCAGCATCATACTATTACTACACACTTCATATAAACATACATAACCACAGACATTCCTGTGATGATGCAGCTTGACATCCTCTCCATCTAACCCTCTATAATTCTCTATGCAGCAGTTAAGAGGACTGCTAAAGGAAATGACTCCATGCTCACATCCTCAGGGATCCATTTGTGATGCGATGCACTTTGTCTGCTTGGAAAGCTTTTCTGTGACAAGCCACAGTGTAAAAAATGTCTCTCAAGTTTTTCATTCTTCTTTATTTCACAATATTTTTTAAGTTGAAACTAATACAATTAGTTATTAGAGCTCTGTTTAATTGACTGTATGTCGTCTGTCCATTTTGTTGCTTGTTGAATTTCTGATATAAATTTCTCAAAGTTGGAAACATTTATGAGGAGATTATTTGGCTGGTCACCAGCACATCCACTGCAGATATTAAAAGGACAATATGACATTACCTTCAACTAGTTCACTTGCTACATCAAATGATGTTTCAACCATACTTTTCCAAGAGCACTGGTGCTTATCTGTTATTATTAAGATGATTTATTTTTCACAAAAAATCACTAAGCTAACTTGTTTTTGCTCCGATGGTCTGGAAACATTTTTTTTATAAACATAACTTTTCAGCCAACTATATTATATGTATTTTTTTTAAATAATATTATTTGGAATAAGGTTGTTACACAATAATATTTCCATGTCATTGAAAATTTAGACTGGTCTTGTTTATATCTGATTCATTGAACCTCGTGTAGACATTTGATGAAATGAAAATACTGTAAGCATTCCCTCAAATGGGTGTCCAAAGAAGTCAATATGAAATGTATGAGAACAAGCTTTGAATGGCCACTCTCAGGCAGCTTCTGTTATGATACCATATACAATACAGTTATACAGTAAATAGTCATTAGAAAAAATCAATGCATTCTGACCAGTCACCATGATTATTAACTATAATAATATGATGATCTGATTTTAGCATCCCTTGTGAAAGCACTAGTGTGTAAGACTGCCTTGAAATGTAGTCTCTCATTTTCTCTCAACTATGGCAGTACTTAAGGTTGTACCATAAATTGTAAAATTGGTCAAACATTTCCTAAAACACAAGTGCAACATAAGCATAACATAGGCCAACCTGCAAACTATGAGACACATTCCCACCTACTGTTTGAACAATAAGTTAAAAAACAAAATATCACAGCAATGCACTTCCTTGTTGCTGCAACATAAGTTGGCTTCAAGTGCCCCATTAAGCAATGTAAGTTTGTGCCAGCATGCACAATACTAGGACACTGAAACTGAAGCAGCTAAATGCAATTCAGCTATCGTTAATTTTTTTATTTCTAATATTTTAGCTTTCAATATAAAACAGAACTGCATTTCAGATTGACATTTTTTGCAGTGTGCACATGTTGGTTTCTGGCAGAAGTGTGGTGATGGGATGTGTTTCTGTGTCTAAGGGGCATTTATATGAGAATATAAAGTGTGAATATTTATGTGCTGGCTTGTGTATGTGTGTAAATATTGTATATGCCTACAGGTTTGTGCCTGTCTATGTGTATTTGTTCTTGCCTTGTTTACAAGCATATGTGCGTTCATTGACCATGTACTGGATGTCACTGAGGGTTAAAGAAAAGACTTGAAGTAAATAGTTTATTTGTATATTTTTATTTTTCTGTGGATGAAGGCAGCCAAAGCAAAGATTTGTCTACTGTATCACTGCATCACAAGCATAGTTTTTCCCAATTCATATTCAAAAGTTCCTTTAAAAAAAAAAAGAATAAGTGGAATTATCAAATTGGCAGATTAAAAGATCCTAAGAATTATCTGAATGCTTAATATAATACTTAATGCTTTCTGCAGCACAGAAGGCTTGCAAGCTGGTAGCTTATGAAAGTGGCAACGACTGGGTGGCGTGTGTGACATCAATGGACACAGGTTAGTGCACGGGTGCAGTCGACAGCTGCCCACACACTGCAGTAAAAAGCCAAATGCTCTCTCTCTTTCCCTCAATCTCTCTCTCTTCTTTTTCCCGTTTATTTCAAGAGCTGTGGTTTAATTTTACATAAGGAGTTCCTTGCAATGAGGTGAGACATCTGTACAAATTAGCAAGGTGGGAGTTCAATCAGATTTGAACATAAAGGGTGCAGGTATGAATAGATAATGTCAACTAATATGTATTTGCTTCTTGTATGAAACAAGGAAAGACGAGTTGTCAGTTTGTTAGAGCCAATTTGCAGTCGCTGTGAAGTTGTTTTTCCAACCAGAAGCTATTTATCTAATGATGTTGAGTCATTGATTTTATTGTAGTGTCTCTGAGTATGTGTTAATGTTCATGTTCGAGATGGTGGGTGTTTTTTGGATAAAGGTACGGATGGGAGAGTTAAAACAGCTCATGTAGTATAAAACATATGACTTGTGATATACTAAAATCATCTTAAATATAAAGTTTAGTTCATTAGTTGTCTAAACAAACTGCCTATAAGCAATGATATTATAATGTGAGATGTTCAGCTCTTACATTACTATGACAGAATACGCTTAAAGGCTGTATTAAAAAACATTGTGTTGTTGAGTTGTTCTGGGGTGCATTGAAGTAGCAGTTGGCATTGCAATTTCTTTTGGGAAGATGACCAATCAATTTGGGACTGAAATTTCCTGATTGCCTGAAGACTGCTTATGTTAAGTCTACAAACTATGTGAGAGTCTTTGTGGCCTTATGGCCACATTACATATTGGTGGTAGTGGTTGGACCTTAACATGGACTACCACAGGCACTAACCAGTGCAAACAGGAAAGCTAACCAGCTATGTTTTCATGGAAGCTAGCTAAAGACGGAACTATGTCTCTGGATAAGACACAAGACAGTAGTGGAAATCAACTGGCGTCCTCATTAACTCCGACACAAGCACCGGATCAGTTCCCAGCTTTTATGACAGAACCTTTTGAAGGGAAGGTGAGTGAGTGGACTGCATGGATCAAGCTGTTTGAGCTAGTTCCACAAATAGTTTCACATCTGATGGTCTGAAATATCTTATCCTTTTACTAAAGGGGACCAGCCAGAAATCTCTGCAGCAATTTACCACAGTTACTTTTGAAAGAGGCTGTGCAGCAGCACTTTGTATGCTGACTGGAGCCATGCAGCTTTTCTAGATCACACGTGCGTAGTGGGTGAGTACATAAGATTTTGGCTATAATGTACGTAGACTGGCTGCCAAGGTAGCAGATTACAGCATAGGCACACGCAATTCCCTTGCATGAAATCATTTTATTACCAATACTGGAAATGGAGATATTTGTGTACACCTGCGCAGCAGTAAATCCATGACACTAGAAGCTGTACACATGGCTACAGAACTGGAGCAGATAAGACAGCTTTAGGGCAAGGATGGCTTCTACCACTAGGTAAATGTATGTGGCTCTGTGAAGAATACCAAACACAACATTTATTTCCCTAAAGAACCGTTGGAGTTACTGTGCAAGAGTGTTGCACAGTTATGGACTGAGGTGAGACACCTGACTGACAGAGATGGACAATGAACCATGGGGGTAGGACCCACAGGACGAGTGGGATGTTGAGCTGGCAGTGAGGATCCAGTGGAGAGGGAGGGCTTGTCTCCCAAGGAGTGACGGAACATGGTCTTCATCGGTGCCCAGTGGGGTTTGCTGGTACTGTGGATGCACCATGCATTTCAAAATAGATTGCCCATATGGGCCCAAGGACAAACCAGATGACACACGTGACTCTAAGGCTACAGTAGTTTCAGGGGTGGTCGGGGAGGGATTTTACATACAGACCAACATTGCAAATGTGGAATGCCAGGTTCAGCAGCCAATGATGGAGGAGAAAATATGGACAGATGCTACAGGAGTCCGAATGGACTTGCTCAAAACCTACTGCAAACCTGTCACAGCTACCAACAGACAACCTCTCACTGTGATCGGAAGATGGTCTACTGTCATGTACACTGATGGACTGAACCTGGCTTGTGATGTTGTGTTTGCAAGGGATGCTGAATAGTGTGCACTGGTAGTAACTGATTTCTTAAATATAGAGGAGTGATTGACATGCAGAAATGCACATGCACCATCCTGGGTAAACAGGTACCTTTGATTTCATGTGGTGGGACAGCAAGTGTATGCATAGTGGTTGCCATGAATGATACTGTGATTTCCCTAGATCTGAAATGTTCGTACCAGGTAAAGTGGAGGGCACTATAAATAATGAAAGGACTGAAGGTCTCCTGTAACCATGTACTGAGGTCACAGAGAAAAATGATGTATTTATAGCATGTAGGTTGGGCAGGTCTATCAGTGGGAAACTACCTGTGAAACAGCAGTCATTGCCTGTTTCAATGATAATAAGCACCCCCTGCCATCTGCTCACCAGCCAAAGTGGGAGATAGAGCAGTTAATACAAGCCTTCATTCTTGATTCAGAGCAGTTGGGCAGTGCTCAGCTCAGAACAGTGGGAGAAATGTTAAGGAAATATGCTGGCATGTTTTGCACTGGGGATTTTGATTTGGACTGTACAAAGCTAGTTCAGCAAAGGATAGATACAGGGAACATAAGGCCAATCAAACAAGCACTGAGATGGATCCCTGTCTTTCTGCAAGCAGAGTTTGACAGACATTTCCAGAGCATGCTAGATAGGAACATCATTCAGCCATATACCAGTCAGCACCTGTGGTGCTAGTAAGAAAGAAAGATAAGGTGAGGCTCTGTGTGGATTACAGAAAGCTAAATTAAATCACTGTGAAAGATAGATGAGATCCCAGGATAGATCAGACACTGGGCTGACTAGCTTAAGCCAACTGGCAAATGGATATACATCCTGACAACTGCAACAAGACAGCATTTCTGACCAAGAGGGAAGTTTTTGAGGTCAGTGTCATGGGTTTTGGATAGTGTTTGAATACAATGCACCGAGTTCCTTTCAACACCTCGTGGATTTGGTGTTGGCTAGCATGCAAAAAACAACATGCTTGGAGTACCGTAATGATATAATTGTGATAAGCCACTGTTTTCAGGACCAAGTGACACAGTTGAAGGGGGTCCTTAGCAGATTGCAACAGGCAGGCCTTAAAGTGAAGCCAGCTAAATGCCACCTGTTCAGGTCACAGGTGAGCTAACTAGGTCATTTCATTTCAGCAGGGGGAATGTTTAGTGACCCCTACGAGACAGAGAAATAGATCATGACCTATCCTTAAGTCAGTGATAGAGACTAGAAGTTTTCTTGGACTTGAATTGTACTACAGAAGATTTATACCTAACTTTGCACAGATAGCTAAGCACTGTATCAGTTGACAGATAAAGGGAAAACAAACATGACCCAAGTAATTCTTATTAGATACTGATGCATGTGACACCAGTAGTGGGCCTGTCCTATCACAAAAACACAGAGGAGTAGCAAATGCTAGTCATGCCTTGTATTGTATTGTATTGTCTTCCTGAAATTTTCAGACCCTATCTGTTAACTTTGATCTGAGGACAGATTAGAACTCACTGTGTTGGCTCCGTACCTTCAAAGGAAGGAAAGGAAAGGCAGCTAACCAGGTGGTTAGAGCTGCCAGACCAGTATCATTATGACATAGTACACCATCCAGGGAAACTGCACAGTGATGCAGATGGTGTGTCAGGGCACCACTCACAGTCAGCAAGCATGGGGCAAGATGACCAAAATTCTGACAGATAGTCCTGATGTGGTAATTATAGCAACTTTAGTGAGTGCTGACTCTCAAAACTCAGCAAACATGGACTTACTTCTGGAAGCACAGGATAGGGAACCTGTGATTTCCCAGTTGAAGGATTGGGAAAATGAAACAGGACTGAGCCTCCTGCTAAATTACTTTCAAAATCACACTTCAGGCCATTCAGGCAAGTGCACGGTGCATTACAATTAAGAAATGGAATAATATGCCTAGACTCAAAACTATGCAACAGATAAAACTATGGGGAGGGAGGTGGTACCAGATGAACTGGTAAATGAGATATGCACAATAATTCTGGCCACTTAGGAATAGAAAAAATTCAAATCAGGTCAAAACTTAGAGCAAGATTATACTGGGCAGGTTGGCAGAGAACCATGAAACAGTGGTGTAAGACATGCAAGTGCTGCTTACAAAGTGAAAGGCCATTCCCCCAGAGCACGTATGACAAGCTCTGTCACAGGCTGCCCCTTCTCCACTACTGAGCCAGGTAATAAGTACATAATGGCCATAGACTATCTCTCTAGATGGTCAGAATCTTATGCCTTACCTAATCAAGAGTCGTGGACATTTTCGAAGAAACTGGTGGAGGAATTTTTATTGAGATTAGGGGTTCTTCGTATAGTTCATAGTGATCAGAGAAGAACATTCAAATCAAACCTCTAAGGAAATGTGCAACTTTTACAAATTAATAAACAGGAACCACTCCTTATAATCATCAATCGGAGGTTTAAGTGGAGAGGACTAAAACAATCTTTATCAGCATGCTATCAGTTTTTGTGGAAGATAATCAAAGCAACTGGGGTGAAATGCTCCCATATGTAATGATGGCATACAGGAGCAACGTCCAGTCGTTGACACCTTACAAGGCGCTGTTCGATACTCAAATTACCTGTCAGTGTAGTCATAGGAACAGAAAACAACGACACACAATATGTGAGTGGATATGTCCAGAAGCTCCCTGGCTATTTAAGCACAGTGAGGAAGATTTTAAAGAAAAATCACAAAAGCATGGTATTTTCATCTCTGTGTCTCATTTATGAGGAAGATTAGTATTTTTGATGATCATAAGAAGAAGGATCTATCACCTAAACTAAGGGAGAAGTTAAAAGTTAATTTCAAGAAAGTGAGAAAAATGTCAGATATACTACTATAAAGAAGAACAAGGTGACGGTCCACATAAAGTTGTTGTGCACTATAACAGACTGAAGCCTGACGAAGGCAATACAGAAAACCTAAAATCAGGGGACAACAATGTGAAAAAAGAGTCTACTTAATGACCCACCAGGCAGTAACAGGACACAAGGCTCTCAATGGAACAATACCAGGTTGCTGCTTTGGGGGAAGCCTGTGGTAAATGAAAGAGATTTACCAACAGGAGATGAACATGTACTTTGGGGAGCTGGTTACTGGACATGTAGGCCAAAAAAAGAGAAATGGGAGCACAGACATCTGATGAGTCTCCTATCTTACCTATGAATGACAACATTGGTGAATCCACCAGGAGCTCAGTAGGTAGGCCACAGAGAGGGCCAGTTTGTCAAGAAGATTTTGTGATGTGATATGTACTATAAACAATACGTGTCTGTTCTCTGCATATATTATACAGTTAGAGGTGAAAAAGGGATGTTACTTTGTCTTTTATTTTATTGTACTACAAGAAGGTTTTTTTAAGTGTTTTATTTTAGTACTGGATGTTCAGTTTGAGAAGGAGGTAGTGTAATGTGAGGTGCTCAGCCAATCACCTGTGTTGTTGCTGAGTTGATCAGGGGTGCAGTGAAGCACCCGGTTGGTTGTGATTTCTTTTGAGAAGATGCCTAATACATTTGGGACAGAAATGTACTGGTTGTCTGAAGACTGCTTGTGTTAAGTCTGAAACTATGAGTCTTTGTGGCCTCACGGCATGTTACAATATAAATGACTCTCTCCAGCAATTTTAATTGAGTTGCATCAGCCACAAAGCAAAGCACACAATACAAAAGTCTATTAGAATTCCATTCCCCATTATAAGAGAGTCTATTAAAGTTAACAAGGACTCATAACCTTCATGCTTTCTTAACACTGGATATCTCATTATTTAGCTTTGTCCTTAATGCCAGCCTCATTCTGTCTCTCCTTAGGTCTTTGGCCTCAGCCTTAGTTGTCAGTTGTGTGGAGAATAACACGGGCTTGGCTTCGTTTCATAATTCATTTTGGGAAAAACAGGTGTCTGGCCTCGTGTTCACCCCCCACAATGGGGTGGCTGCTGCCTCCAGGCACAATCACTGTGCTTCCATCATCTCTCACACACACAAATGCACGTGCGCAGTCACACAGATAGGACTCACCGCCAGCTTTTACACTCATATGCAAATATGTAAACATGCAGGCATGCATGCATGGACACATATCTACGCAAGTATTCACAAACAGATTTTTCCATCTGGTGCTAGGCCATTTTATTGGCAATAAAGGTTATTCCAACAGATAAATTCATTTTAATTACTTGGGCCCCTGTCGCATAAAAAATCATAAATTGCATAGGAGATAAACGTATGCAATTATATTGGAAGAAAGAGATGTATTAGAAGTTTTATAAATGTTAGGATGTGACGAAAAACGTATCATCTCACTTTGTGTATTTCATGCCCTCAGAATAATCCGTTACCATATTTCACAGCATACAATGCCACAAATGTCATGCAACAAATTTCACTAGCCATGATGGGAAGCATATTTCTATGAGACTGTAAATAACATCCCCTGTAGAGAGACAGGCCGAGTACATGCATTTCATCTCCATCCATAATTCATTACCAGATGTTGGTTTGTATTGGATTCCAGGTATTTGCAAGGATTCTGTGGCGGTTGCAACATCCCTGTGGTTTTTAGAGTAATTTACTCTGCTCCTCAGTGACGGCACACCACTTGGAGCACAATGTGCCAGAATCACCACTGAGAACATACTTGTTTAGACAATTAACGATTTTTAGCATGAGTAGCTACAGTTCTACAATACTCTTGATCCGCTTCTTTTGTCCTTTTGTTTTACTTTGTAGATGTAGAGCAATACGCAACATTGCTGGGATTATGGAGTGCTAAGGAGAAGCGTCCTGCCAATATCAAAATGTCCCTTAACCATCCAGACACCAAAATTCTGGCACGCCTCTGTCTTCTTTTAAAGAGTTTTTGTCTTTGAAGGAAGGGATAGGGCGGGGTGGTGTGATGGCGCTGACAGCGAATACGGAAGATCTGTGAAGACAAAGCTTGTGGTGACAAAGTACGTTATTCTAGGCAAGCTTCTCTGAATCCATTTGAACGCCCACTCAGACACCTACAGGCTGGCTCATCCATAGCCAGATCAGGTCCAGTACTCAATCCATTATATGCTGCTTGGAATGGATGGCGGCAGATTCCTGCACTAAGGCCACCATTATCAAAGAGAAATGGAGGGAGAGAGGGACAGGGAGAGATGGAGAGATAAACAAAGAAGCAGCTTGGGTATAAAGGATGACAGCGAGAGAGACCAAAGGATGGAAGGCAGAAAGATGGAAGGTGAGAAGGAGAGAAAGATGGATGAGTAGATACTGCAGTGCAGCAGAAATAAAGCAATATAAAAACATCATTTTTGTCTTTCTCTGTGGTTTAAGATATCATCACCATCTTTTTTTAATCAAGGATAAAATAACAGTTTTTCATTGATTTTGATCTACAATACATAGTAAGGTAATTGGAAAGTTAGGTTTTTGTAATCAAAGTAAACTCTCACTTACCAGAGGTATTTGATGTCATACACAGTATGACAGCTGGGATTAAGAGAAATGTGGGAAAGGATTACAAACGATACTGAAAGTGCATATACTGACCTCGAGCTACCACAGCTTCATCATCACACTTTGGCGTCTGAACACAATGAACCACTTTCCCAGACGTGATAAACCAAACTCCCACGCAGCCCCTATCTGACAGAAAGATTCTCCAGTATTAGCTGTGTTCCCTTGCGGTGCTCTGCTTTAATCTGTGTTTGGCCAACTAACTCTATAAATTCAGGTAGTAGCTTGCCACTGTACAAAGTGTATCAAATGAGGGGAATGAATTCAATGAATTTTGAGAAGTACTAAAACAAGAGCTCACCTCGACTCAGGCGCATGCATGGGGTCCCCCTCCCATCTTCTCAGGGGCCTTTTAACAGAAGATATAAATGGGAGCATTAGCGAATCTGATTTTCTGCAAGGCAGGGACAGGGGAACTCTCTCTTTCTTTTTGTGTCTTTCTCTCTCTCTCTCTCTCTCTCTCTCTCTCTCTCTCTCTCTCTCTCTCTCTCTCTCTCTCTCTCTCTCTCTCTCTCTCTCTCTCTCTCTCTCTCTCTCTCTCTCTCTCTCTCTCTCTCTCTCTCTCTCTCTCTCTCTCTCTCTCTCTCTCTCTCTCTCTCTCCTCTCTTTCTCTTTCTCTTTCTCTCTCTCAGGGTTGCCATCCTCTGTCTTTTCCTTCAAGCCCTCCAATCCCTTCCCCTTGACTGCCCATGTCACATAGGATTATGGCCACATACACCACTGGATGTTTTTGTCGCAGAAAGACACTCGCAGTCACTGAAGGAAAATACTAGCTTATACTTTCCCTGGTTTGCATGTTGAGAAAGCAGTTCTTGTTGTTGTTGTTTGTCACATGATGGATATCACTTTGTGATGATAACAGTTAGAAATAACTAAGCTAATTGATTCCTAGGTTTAAAACATTCTGCGGTTGCTATTAAAAGTGCAGTGAAATGCTTGGAACTTTAATGAATCCTTGTTTAGAAATTAAAGCCACTTTCATACTCTGAGGATAATGGGTAAATATAATTTACAGAAATAATATTGGAGAGTTGGTCTGCCTCCTTACAAAAGGCAGAGGCTCTGAGGAATCAAACTAAAAATGAGAATATTAAGTAGTAATGTAGCTTTTGTGCCAGACTATGAATAGCACACTTACAGTGGTTCTCTAACAGACGCTGTCTACAGAAAAAAAGTCTGAATACTTCATCATGCTCTCTCCTAACGAAACATTCACTTGTTTTCCATCTGAGCAAGCATCAACTCTACCGCAGTGCAACTACAAGTACGCAGGCCTCATGTATGAGTGGAAAAAATAAACATTGCATGTAGTCACGACTGAAAAGTTGGCTTAGTATGGACTATATTTATACTGTGCGAGGTAAATTTCCTTAATTGTATAAAAAACAGAAACAAGCACCTATAAACAGGAAAAATAAATGTATAGAGAGAAATAAAACCTTGTGATGCAGACATACCATAATGCAGAGATAGAAGTCATGGAATACAGTTGTAGGTCTTATAATTGTGCCAGTCCTGTATGTCTGCAATTATGTAGTACTCCAGTATAGAGTAACTGCAGTAATGGATACAAAAAGTGATAAATGGCATTTTTGCCAGCAACAGATACAGAAGTTATGGAATAATTAGGCTAGAGGGGGGGTGGAGGGGTGGCAGGCAGGGGAATATTAATGGTGTCCTAATTAGCCACTATGCTTTGAATGCTTTATATTGGTGTATAGCTATGTGAATGGAGAGGCCACCTAACTCCTCATCAGCAATCCCCTGAAAAAAAATTCTTGATGTGCTAATTTTCTATATTTTCTCTCACCCCCACTTTATCTCTGTGTCTTCCAAGCTCTCTCTATATATATTGAAGCTCGGCTTTGTCATTGATTGGCTTGGGGGCGGATAATTAGCTTGCATCTCATCATTGCCACTACAACTTATTTATCCCCAAAATAACAAGATGAGACAGACATGTCTTATTAAATCTGGCAGCCCAGAGAGCTAGAGGTTTGTCAATTCAAATATGAATAAAGGGTTCTGGGTATGCAAATGTATGGTAATTTTTTTTCTTGCAACATACAGTAGTATTCAGATATACACTACATACATTGTGTTCAGAACCTTCCACATAGATTTGTCTTAAGATGTGAAATAGTGTGCTGGAGAGAAGCTTCAGAATAGATGTGGGCTCTGATGTAAATCTTTTATCCACTACACTGTCTTTGGACACATAAAAATATACTTGTACGATGACTCTTGGCTGGGGTATAAAGTTATCAGACCTGAATATATGCTTTCAAAGGCGAAAAGGAGAAGCCCTGAGCTTGTACAGGCCAATTCAATTACTCCAGGCCGCTGTCTAATGGAGAATGAACTAACCAGGCAAGGGGTTACTTTGGGTTGGCTCTGCTGACTACTGCCTCTTGTCTACATGATCTAATTTACTAAGACACACAGCTATTGATTGGCTTCTGCATGCCAACAGAGGAAAACCTTTTTAGATGCACTTTTGCAGTTTGCCATCTGGCAGAGGCTGAATAATATGTTATGGGCGAGTGTTGTGCGCACAACACGGGCACGCACATGCATGCACACACGCAGATGTGCACACGGTGCAAGGTAATTTTCTTATCACTGTAAGCCATGACAACCAGATTGGCTCAGGCTTCAACTACATGAGTCAATAAGCACAATCAATGGCCTCAACCGTGAGAAAAAAAGAGAGGAAAAACAGATTTGTGCATTCCTACATCCATAATTTCTCTTATCTGAGGCTGAATAAGAGGGTCAAATGGTGAGCACAAAACCATATCAACACCATGCATTCACCACAACAGCATTTTGCTTACTGTCCTTCGCTCACTTTCTCCTGAACACCACCCCTTTCCTCCTCTGCCTCCCTCCTCCACCCATTTCTAGCTTAAAGCTGTGGACACAACAGTCTTATCTAGCGCTGCCTTGCTGTCAGCGAGAGTGGTCTATTTCGAGCTTTATCTTGAGAAGGGGCTGGGCCGGAGCCGTGGGTCTGAAGCCGAGCCGGTGCTCCAGGAGATAAGGCAGACAGGGACACTGTAACCTGCGTGTCTGCGGTCAGGGTGGGAATGGATGGAGCCCGCTCCACAATCAAACAGCTTCCTCTTTGCGCTCGATGGATCGGATCAGGATCACACAGCTGTGCAGGCAGGCTTACAAGTCTCTTTAAAGGAGTAGTTTGTTTGAAAAGGCCAATGGAAGGTTTTCTTGGTACTGCAGGTATAGTTTACCAGAATACTGTTATACTGTGGTGAAGCCTTTAATACCATCAAGGATCTGGATGCTGGTTTAATACCTTGTCATACCCACATGCAGAATATCAACTTAAGTACTACATTGAAAGTTGTGTATATGTTTGCCGAATGCAGGCTTCAGGCGTGTATATAACAGATTACATTTAAAGTAAGATCAACAATGATACTTTGTGTCAAAGCATTTTCTCTTCTAAGACTGAAATATATTGTTGGAAAACATGAACAATAAAGCATAAATCTAATACATACATTGTCAATTAAAGAATCAAAACAGGGTCATATTGGAGTGAAATAACATTTTTCCTTTTCTAATCCTACAAGATAGGAAACATGTTGCTTCTTTATTTCCATGTCTACATGGGTCACCAGCGTACTTTTTACCTGGAACATGTAGTTTAAGTCTCTTAGCCTTTCTGTTTTGGGATTTTACTTACATGATATCATGTAGCCATAAAGGACTTGTTTAAAGCATTCTTATTTTTAAAACGGATACGATAAAGACATTGTCAGCCAACTCATAATGTTAGGGGCTAATGTTACTGATAGTAATAACAATCTGCTCTGCTTTACAGATAGCAAAATCCATAGGCTACAAAAGAAAAACCTGCTTTTCTCTACCTGTCTGAAACATTGGACCCACGTTTTTTTTTAAAATAACTACTAATTTCAAGTTGTAAGACTATCATCATTATCATTGTAAATTGTGTTATCAGAATAGAAAGATCCTCATGCATAGCAACAGTAACTAAGGTGGGTGGGGCTTATGCAAAGGGTCATTGGGTTGTCAAATTATAACATCAAAAGACCAAATTATTAACTGACAGACACTATTAACTGATATGAGACTAGCAACACCAAAATGCAGCATTATCATAAGACGCTATAGGCTTGCATGTTTCACACTACATTAACAGACCATGGAGGTCTGTGGACAGCTGTGTAGACTAATGAAGTACTGGCCGGCTTCTTGACATGGCTTGACAGTGCAGCGGCAGCTAAGCGAGAAAAGAAAAAAGGGAGGCCAAGTCGAAAGAGAAAAGTCCACAGAGACACTCAGGCAGCCTCAGTTTATAGCTTGCACAACACAATGCAGTGAGACTGCAGATGAGAATATGTCTGTCTGAGGAGGAGGGGGGGTGGGGGTGGTGGTGGTTGGGGTAGCTTGGCAGAGAGGAAGATAGAGAGGGAGAGAAACCAGATGAGACTAGTCAGAAGTACTCAAGCTCTTTCCCGCTGATCGACACACTACCTCAGCCTGACAGTTTAATTTTCAAAGCCATTGTGTACCAATGTGCCAATGCGCATTGTGAGCCACTGCCTGTTTGAGTATCAACTGCCCTCCTAATGAAAACCCCACCAGCACTCTAATAGAAAACCCACCTGGGGACTTTTGAGATTCACATATTCACTTAAACATTTTCCTCATTCCTTTAATTACCCTGTCCTGTGTCTGCATTGTCGCAAACATAATTTTGCATGTTAAAAGCCAGAGTTATCACTTCATAAGACAACATAACATCTCCCTTTGTCCATGCTTTGTGATTGCATTCACAGTACCTTAGAAGATATTTTCACTGAATTGGTATGGAGTTATTTTGGTTATGATGACTCACTTATGCATGGGCTTTTTGTTCGGTGTTTGCTCAGTGGGTTCGAGTGAGGACAGACAGCTTACAATCAGAACTCATACTATGAGCTGACAGTAATGATGCCTCATTGAACCACTTCAGTGTTCCCAGAGAAGTGCCAAACAGAGGCAACCAAGTGTAAACTGCCCCCCATCAAACCCTGGGTTCGTTATCTACAGTGTCAGTCTATAATATACAATAAACCACCCAGCTGTAGTTTTGACTCATGTCACTGGATTACACCATAAACAAGACAAATCTACATCTGCTAGCATCCCCTAAAGGCTACAACCTTCATTATGGCACTTGGTCATGTGTTGTTTTGTGTTTATAATCAGCAACATATGCGCAAAAGCTGTTGCTAGGCAGTAGAACCCATTAAAACTCAGACGTACATACAAATGAGATGTAAAATCAGTCTTCAGCTGTCCACTATACTCTCCCTTTTAGTTTCTCCAAATTGAATGACACACTGGCTTTTTTGCTGGCTGCTGGCACTGATGTGACTCAGTGTTCATTGAAATAATTGGAGTGAGTGATCAGAATTTCTGATCTAATTTAGCCAGGGAGAGCTCTTGACCCTGGAGATGCAGTGAGGTTGCAGCAGTGCTTTGCAGCCACGGACACGGCTCAGTTAACTGGTGAGAGGGAGAGCTGATAAAAAAGGGTTTCTTGGAGGAAATGTAACTGCACTTGGTTTTGACATCGTTTGAAAGGTTCTGAAACAACTGAAAATTGTTCTTTAACCTGGCCTTTTTGTATGAACAGGCAACATTTCAAGCAGACATATCGACCATTGAAATAAACAATTTCTCAATGACCCTCCTAGTTTTTAGACAGAAGAGCGAAAAGAGAGCAGACTGAAAAGGCTTAATAGGAATGTGTTGAGGAGCATTAATGTATGCTTTAGCAATTTTGCCAGAAACTCAGAACATCATGGTTCCACTTTAATCTGCATCAGGAGTCTCTTCTGCCTGAAAGTGTGATGCAAAATGTATGGACTCAATAATGATAATGCACCATTTTAAAGTAAAGAGAGATCTAGAGTCGACAGTTGACAATTAATCATTGTCCCAGATCCAACCTCCCTAACACTTCAAATCTCAGGCTGGCAGTGTGGCAGGTGAACTGAAAAATGGCAGAAATATGCCTGCATATTTTCAGTTTGCTTCCATATCTAATTTTAGAATAGTCCTATGTTGTTGTTTGAAGAACATGCCAGTCACGTCTGCTCTTTCATTTACTGGGAAGTTCCTTCATCCAGCATGAATGCCAGTGAATGAACATGCTGTTGTGGCAGAAAGTACACTGGTATTTTCTTGCAGATAAAATGTATAACTGTGATTTATAATTGTCATGGACTCATGGGTTTTAGACTTTTTGTGTTTTGTTCTCTTGGTTCCCTGTGTTGTATTTCTGTTCAGTCATTTTGGTCATTTGGTTTTTGCTTGTTTATATTTGGGTTGTGTAAGCATTTTCTGGGTTTCGATTTTCAGTTTGCCCTGTTTCCCTTCTGTGTTCCTGCACTTCTCCCGGGCTCATTTCCCCCCCCACACCTGGCTTGCATTTGCTTCGTTAGCCCTGCTTTGCCCTTAGTGTTTTTCCCCAGACTTTACACCTGTCATGGATCAGTCTCATCAGCCATGCCCTGTCACCAGTGTTCTTCCAGTCAATCATTCTCAGCCAGCACTTGCTATTGGAAATTAAGAAATTTGGTTTGGCTTTTAGGCCAAATAGTAATAATTTTGGTGATCCCTTAACTTTCCATCTAGCACTATCATAAAGTCATCATTTCAATATGTCCAATTACTATGGTTTATGACAAAACACTTGCAAAATTAATGGAATTCCCAATGTTAATATTCCAACTAAACTCTAACTGGTGAAAATGGGAAAATGACATCTGTTAAGCATCAGCATGTTTGCATTGTCACTGTGAACATGTTAGGCTGTAACTTTATCCCCCGTAAAAATAAGAAGAGAACTTTTTGAAGCGATATCTCCTTATGAAACAATAAGTTTCAATATTGAACCAATGATGTAATTTAGCTAATATTATCAGACACTATTCTATAAAATGCTTATGCCCTTTAGCTAGTAGCTAAGCAACAACCAGACTGAATTTTGAACATTACACAATCCTAACCTGACCTCATATGTCAGGAATAGTATGATGCATTTACTTATTTTTTTCCATTGTGAAAAGATATCAAAAGATGTATGCAAATGTCCAGTATGCTATATTCATCCATCTATATATTTTCTATACAATTGTATTATTTTAGGTCAGGAGAATACAACTTCTCCTAGCATACAGTGCCAAGTATAGTACGTATTGAGCATAATAGTTTGTGTTGTTTAGGCCAGACTTGGCCATGCATGCATGACTCTGCAACACAGGTTATATAATGCATAATTACAGAGCAGCAATCTGGTTCTTTAAAGATGCATTCCTGCCATGTTATGTGGTTGCTATGTTAACTCATGTGGTAACCAGGAAGCTGTGAGCAGTGATTTGTTTATGTGGTAAGTGGGGAAGAAAATCCTGGCAAGAAAACCCTTTTAGTTATTACTGGAACATCACACAAAGTTCATAAATGTCACACAAAAGACACTAATGACCGCCTGGCTGAGATTTAGCTAGCTTTGAACCTTGGCTGTATTCAGTTGCTTTTCTTCTGAGCTAGAGGAAAAAATGTCTATTTTTGTCTTCTATGAAATGAATAGTAATGAGGGGGAGATGAAGAGGAGTTCTTCTCTTCAGCTGGTCTCCCTGAATGTTCATAGCCCAAAACTATAAAATAAAACAACCCATGTGGATTATAGATTTAGTATGAAAACAAATCACAATCATCAGTAATCATGTTAATTAATAAATGGATGTTCATCCTGGGGCAGTACAGGTCAAAACAGATGACAGCTCACATCTGCTTTCATAGAGTGCCTGGGATTGTATAACTTCAGCATAAAGTAGTAGGGATTGTGCAATTTAAGCCTTTTGTGGGTTATAAAAATAATATTACAATCCAAATGAAAGTATGCAATTGCAGCATTATGAATAATTAGGAAAGCAGCAATCCACAAGTAGAATCTCTAAAAGTCTTTTAGTAAGATATTTTCTGAGTAATTTGTAGGTTTTTAAAAGTTCATTTTATGACATTTTACAGAGATTGTGGTGCAGTTTTGTACAAATTATATGTTAAAAAAAGATAAGTGTGTATTTGGTTGATGATTCATTATATTTGGTTTGGGTTAAAACATTCTTGATAAAGGCCACTTTAATTATTACAGAAAATGCTTACTTTTCAGTGTGTAGTTTTGTGTGAAAACGACATATTTGCATATTAGGCTATATTATATAAACACTATAATGAAATTGCATTACACTTTCAAACAAATGTTATATGTGTTATGTTAAATGTTGTGAAATAATATGCTGTATATCATTTTACACACAAATCTACACACTGAAAACTAAGCATTTTCTCTCAATTAAACAATTGTCAAGTTGTACCACAATCTCTTTTTAATTAAGGGACCTTTATAATAAAGAGCTTCCACAAAACAAACAAATTTAAAAAATCTGTGTATGACAAGTACAGAGCTGCAGTCTTTCTGTATTCAATTTCAGGTGTGTAAGAAGCTATTACAGGCAGAGTGTGTTGTAATTAATATCAGCTAAATATCAATATGCTGCATGCCTGAATTCCTATTCACCCACATATCACATAAACTACCAAAGCTGATCCAATACTGCAAAGATTTGTTTGGGTTGCAGGGTTTCTGGTGCATTATATGAAGTGTCTGAAAGCATTGTGCCCACAGAGATATGGAACAGGGACAGAGTAGCTGGAGGAACAGCTGCAGTGATTCAGCGGGAAACTTTCACAGCAATGCGCTTTGAGGGGCCATGTGCTGTTGTTGATGACTAATGATGATGGCTCTTTGCTGCTTCGCTCTGGGTCTTATTCTGTTTCGAGACGAGTTCACCGCCCTCAACAGACGCAACATGCATCAGAGACTATTCAGTGCACACTCGATAGGGACACCTCTTCATAACTGATATGCAGTACTTGTTCAGAGCATACGATGTGCAGGGAGCTTATATGACATCGAAGCTAATGTACAATAAACCACGCTATACACAACATTGACTTATATGGCTTGCACATGTGTGAAGTGGAGTATGGTGAGCCTATAAATTGTGCAAATACCTACACTGCAATCAGTCTTTGAGAATAACTTTATTATATCTGTGTAGCAAATATAATTCTTCAAGAGGAAAATTGAATCCCTTGAACACAGACGGTAGAAAATTACTTTTTCACTGCGCTGACCGTGTTTACTGTAAAAAGAAACATTTTCTAGGTAAGCTGCTGGGCCACTTTGTTCCAAAACATGACTTTAGAGGCTTGTGATTACAACAGGGAAAAAACAACAACTTCTAAACAAATGGAACTTATTATTTTCTCCCTCCTAAAGGATATAGCATTTTGTTTTTATACTGGCGATAAAACTGGAGAAGATGCCTGGATAGAAAGTTCAAATAAAGAGCCTTAGGGGAATGGATGCTCACCTAAGCTTATTCTCCTGATCAAAATGTTATTTTCAATGGAACCAGGAATTACTGCAAATATAATGAACACATTCAGATGATGGTTTAACATTCAGCTCTTGCCCACAGACAAATTAAATCCTTATCCGACTCCACACAAATCCTGCCTTATTATTATTCTTTGTGCAGTGTAGAAAATGTTTGATTTGTTGCAGCAGGTTATCTCTATTATTAACACAAGAAAGATGAATCATCCTTCTCCCACATACACAGATAACAGAAACAAATATATATTGCAAATGACAAGAAGGATGATCTAAGTGTTTGTTGTATAATTTGCTGTTTCCAAGGCAACTTCATTTAGTAGCTTTTCTTGGAAGTAATCTGCTTCATTTGACAAAAAAAAAAGCGCCTCAAAGAAGTGACACTACATTGCAAACATGATAATGAGCGTGCCCATTTTGGAGCTCAAAAAAACAAAAAGCAGATAAAACAATGAATAGATGACAGAAGTCCAGTCAGGTATCATCAATCAACATTGCCATCAACCGTGTGTGCCAAATTAAGATGGATGCCAAAAATGTGGTGGCATCATCACATTGATTTTGCTTCATGAATGGAGTATAAATTCAGTGAGCTTCAAATTTGCACCCTCGGGTTTAGAAATTGCTACCTGTCACTTTCTCAAGGCCCCTTTTTTTAGCCAGGTATTACACCAGTGGTAGCAAAAACCTATCCATCCATTACCTGTCAACTATGCGAAACAACCAATAAGGCAATAACGAACTTAGAAAGCTTTAATTATTCCCTCCCTCCTCTCATTGTCTGAGAGAGAGAGAGTGAGAGAGGGGATGAAGAGTTCAGTTTCCCTTCTGCTCAGCGTGCTTCTGTTCTAATATCATAAACAGCAGAGACACGGGCAGAGAGGATGAGGAGGAGGAGGAGGAGGAGGAGGAGGAGGCGGTGAGAGCTCGCTAGACCGAGCCTTTGTGAGCATGACGGGCCTGACTCACGAGAATGAGATGTTTCCAAAAATAAAGGAGGGAGGGGGGGAGAGAGAGATGGAGAGAGAGAGGGAGAGAGAGAGACAGAATGTGCTGAACAGGCTGGAACATAAGAAACAAGTGGATTAAACCCCCCCCCCCCCCCCCCCCCCCACACACACACACACACACACACTTTCCAAAAGCCCTTGGATTCATCACAAAACATGCCGAATTAGTGGGAACAAATCGCCTGTATAAACACCCCTAAACACTTTCCCCAATTGCCATGATGCAAAAATGAGATAAATAAAGAAATAATGATGCCATCCACACAACAACATTATTAAAAGCTTGAAAGGGTGAAGGCAAAGCAAAGTTCAGTTCATCTCACAGTGACCGCACATCAGACTCTATCTTCTCAGTATTTTTTTTTTTTTGCTCCTCTGGGGGCAGATGTGCCCCACTGTGAGCAGATGTAAGCAGTTGGTTTCATATTGTAAATAGGCACCATCATGTACATGTTTGGCTTTTCAACACAACAGATTGCCCTCTGCAAATGCAGCACTATGAGAATATGGTAGCTTCAGCCTCCTTGCTGTGAATCATAATACTTTGAAAGCCCTGTATAAGCCAGATCTGCCGTGGAATATTGCAGTCTGAGAGGGAAATGTTTGCAGTGCCTGCTAGTTTTGTCAGTTTTATCCTACAAGCTTGATCTAAATTGAGTACAATAAAAGTGGAATGAAAAAAAAAGGACGAGCCATTGGTGGACAAGCATTATTCCAGTCAGATGCTACCACCACCAGCAACCAAATTATCATCATTCAATTTTCATGTGACCCAAATATTTCTTTTCCTTTCTGCTGACTACTGTGGGTACGTCATCCAGATCTCCTCATTTAAAACTCTGGGTGCATGTGTGTGTGTGTGTGTGTGTGTGTCTGCAGCGCCTGGTGGATAAGATGATTATCTCAACACACTCGCGGAGAGACACAGGCAGCTAGAGACCACTTGGCACGCGATTGGTCATCCTACAAAACGTTGAGTACTGAAGAATGCCTGCACAAAAGCTGCCCGAATCACGCTCATTATCAAGCAGACAACGATAGCAAGGGACGACAAAAATGATACGGCCGATAATTTGTCATCCAGGAGCATTGATTCCCCGTCAGGACTCGGACAGCGTGGTAGGGTATCATGGGACCCTTTAATCTAGCATGAAAGACATGGGTAATCCTTGTTGGAGGATTACTCCCAACCAGTACTCTCTCTTCGCATATCCCAACTTTGGTATACATGTGCTTAAGTACTAACCCAGCCACATCCACCAATCGTGATTTATCCGAGGCTCCATCACTTATCCTAAGTCTTAGCAGCATAAGGGACATGTTTACTCTTGACTCCCACTGCAACCAAGAGGATTTAACGGTAAAGAAACACAACCTATGTAAGCTTACATTCTGACCTGCACTCTCAAAAGACTGCAGCACGAGTTTCCGCTGCTCAAACCAGCAAACCATCCATTCACAGCCCAACAGCATTAAACTAAGGCATTCACATTCCCATGAACAACTCAATGCTGCAAGGCTTGTTCTCCACAGCACGAAACCCTACCATACCCATACCTATCAAAGCGTGAATGATTGTCATTTGTGTTTTTTTTCTCATCTCTGCGCAGCTTTGATAACCACACTTCCAGGAATAACCACAAACATGTGACACATCTTAACCCCGAACAGCTCCTCCAATAAAGTAGCAGTCATAGAAGCAACAAGGTTTTTTGAGGAGAAGTAGAGAAGAAGACTGATACCACACTACTATGGTTAATATGTAGCTGGAGCCAATAGGAAATTGGCTTAGTTTAGCATAAACACTGGAAACTGGAAAACAGCTAGCCTGGCTCTGTCCAACAGTAACAAAATCCACTTTCTAGCACCTCTAAAGCTCACTTAACATTTTATGGTCCAGACTTTTTCTTCACTGGGACCAGTTGCTAGGCAACCAGGCCAGACTTCAGGAAGTTATTGGTGTCACATCCAACAAATAGTTAGCTTCTTATTCCTGCATAAAAAGGTGAATTGTTGTTTTTAAGCTTTGTTTTTTTTTTGCACAAATAAAACAAATAAGACATGACATATGAATTAGTGAGCTTTTTAGGTACTGCTTATACAAAACTGCTGCCTGCTGCAGCTAGCTACATATTTATCATTAAGACATTGGTATCAATCTCCTCATCTAATTTTCAGGAAGAAATGAAATAAGTGTATTTCCCAAAATGTCAAACTATTCCTGTCAGTCTCAAATGGGTGCATTCTTGTTAATTCTACAGCAGCACTCAGTCATGCCTACTGATGAACAACCTTTCCAGCACATTAATTACTTTGAGAATTCTACTGTCTGGTGACCTTAATCCGCCAACTCTGCAAAGATACCATTATCCAAGTGAACATATGAACCGCCAGCTGTAACATTGCATGTACAGGGGAGCGTTTCAAGAAACCTCAGCGTAGCCCAGAGACCCCTCATAGTGCACACAGGTGTGATGCCACAGATAGAACCAAGACAAATTTCCCCTCTTCACCAAATTTGCTCCCAGCTGATTTTCAGAGAAATGATCTAACCACTGACTCACATTACAGGAGAGAGTGAGAGAAAAAGATAGTGTTTAAATATGCAGGACGGAACCTTTGAAGCTCCATCCGCAATTTAATCAGTTAATATTTAAAGCAGGGATATTCTTTATATAAGGCATTTGCATGATGGGTTGCAGGAGTTGGGAGGAAGGAGGTTGGGCTGGTTGTTGGAAATGAAGACATGAAGATATTACGTGGAGGAATCTTTATACACTTGCAAATTTTTCATCAGGCATCCCGTTGATCATTGGTATTCAGAGGCCTGCGCTGCCTGTAATAGCTTGTCAGACAATAAATGCAGCAACATTTTTTCTAAGAGCCGCCCCCCAGGGGAAAGAAATCATCATTATGTTCTGTTTTATTAGACCTCCTCTGCTCCTGTATCTTCACCTAATGCCATCTTATTCTTCGCTATCTTGGGTAAATATTATCGGACGGCGTAACGCATTAGGTGTTTTACACAAATATAGATTTTGTTTACATGATTCTGCTGATACAGCTGAAAAGTAGCAGCATGTATGTCATCTCCAACTCTGCATGTGCATTTGACTAAACTGAAAATCCCCCCCTTTCTTTTAGCAGCATGTTTTCGTCAAAGGATTAGCTCACATAGTCCCAGATGTTTAAGTGACAGACGTGGTCGCTGGCCTGACCTTAATTTGTTTTTATATTTAGTAGCACTGGTAAATAACAGGCATTTATTCAAAAATGAAACAATGGATTATGAATGGACAGTGGGCAGGACAGAATTAAACACAACATGTGGCACAAAAAAAAGAAAATAGATAAAATAGTGAAATATTTGGGTAACACCTACACATTTAGACGCATTTGTGATGCTGGCATGGTCATTCATTTTAACAGTCTGCTGTGGCAAGTTAGTCATAAAGCTGCAACATCATTAGAGAGAAAACCACTGCAGAGCTGCACTTAGATGACTGTTAAACATCTAGGCTACTGCTGAAAAGAGGACTGTTTTGGCTTCAGACTGTTCTGACACACTGATAGCGGACTGACCTGTGTGCCTGAGGACAAACACAAATGCATGAAAACCTGCAGCCGAACACTCCACTCACAGTATTGGGTGTCACTTTAACCATGTTCTCATGCACACACATTTATACACAAAGAATAAAAACAAAAAAAATGACCAGAAATACCACAGAAAACTCACTGTGAGTAAATGTCATTTCACAAAACAAAATATTATATTACATATTGAACCATTATTTTACCAGCTCCGCTCTAAAGCGGTAACACAATCAAACAAAATATGTAGAGCAGGGTGTTGCCAGAAAGACAAAAAGCAATTCTTCCTTTTTTCCTGAGTAGCTTGTCAGAAGATTGAGTCGTCCACTCCATTCCATTCAAGGCAGCTTTCCATATTTGAGTGCTTCTCGGCACAGACCCTTGCTGCACTTTAATTAAGGTTTGGTGTGCATTATACAAATAGAAAATGCTTAAGAGTGCAGAAAGGCTCACATTAGAGAGCTTTTTTCCCCTTTTAGAAAAAGCCAATGTTTCTCAGTCAACAGATGGTATTTACTCAAATTATAGACCGCAAATGAGGGCTAGGGTGAGATGCTTTTTTTCAGAGCCCATTGGCAGTCCATTAAAAAACAGAAATTGTGTGTGCAAATCCACCGAGACACAAGAAGAGTGACACGGAATTAGGGATGGTTGTGTTATTCACTGGCAGCCAAAATCCAATAGAAAGTCTTCTGATCATTAAATGAAAAGTATCTCCAGCAAAGCATTATAATTGCCTCACACACACTCACACAAATATATAAGAAAAATTACACACACATCCATTTTTTTCTTTCTTCCATGATCTAAATGCAAGTGCAAAGAAGCAATCCCAGTCAGGCGGTACAGTAGACTACAGCATCCTAATTGCTTTGATTATGAACAACATGTTTCTCATGAGAGATGGTACCTCAGAGGGGGGAGAATAGTTCAGTATGAGAGCTCGTCTGCCAGAGCAAAAGCGCTTTCAAGCCGACCACCTCTGCCTGTCATCTTTTCTCAGACGTGGAGAGAGAAACAGAATTACTGGGGCACTCAAATGAACATGCGAGGAAATAGGCCAGTGCTCAAAAGTGACACAATTTTTGACTCGCATATGCTGAATGAAACTAAAATATACATACTTTCGTCTCAAGTAGCAGCAGTTTCAGCCCCAGTTAAAGACTAAATCCTGCAAAATGTCACGTCTCCTTTCATCAGCAACCTCCTCCTTCATCTAGCATTTTTACAGGTTTTTGTAAAATAAACAAAATGCATGACAGCAGAATGGATGAAGAACGAGAAAAGTACTCTATGTAAAGCCATTTCCTTAGTTTTCAATAAATGCTCTTTCTTAAATGCTCTCCGACTTCCCCCTTCTGGGTCCAAATTGGAATGATCAATGTCCAAAATAAAACAGTAATTGCCAAAGTAGTAATGAAATGGACCCCTAATAGAAATTTCTCATCAGGAGAACCTGTATCCCAGCATGCAATTACCTGGAGTGTTTACAAGCCATTTCAGCATCACATTTTGTATCTATAATAGTAATGACTTTAGCCTAGGTGCCTGACACCTAGGCTAAAGTCATTACTTAACTGAACGTTTTTAGAGGGAAAATAGGACACTGGAGAACATTTTTGGTCAAAAGCAAAAAACCTTCAGTAGTGTCTGAGTCATGCAAAATTGGCAGTTTCAAATCTTATTGTTCAGTTCATACTCTGTTCTCAAAAATGCACATATTGGCTTTCAAACATTGTCAATTACAGTCTTCTGCAGAGAAATACCACTCAATTTAAGAAGAAATGTGTCTTTGACCTGTGGCTTTTATTAACCTTGGTTTTAAACTGTACTGTTTTTCAGTTAGAGAAACTCTATTTGTTGTTGTTTTCTTTATTTCCTCTTTCATGAATAACAAAAAAGGTCTTTCCTTATCCTTGAATAAGCTGATGAAAGCTGGCCTGAAATTGGAAAAAAAAAAATACAAGCATTTTGAAAGAAAATTTTGCTTATACAATAGTTTGGTTATGTTTACTTTTACTGAAGCATCTGAGGTGGCAAATTTCTTCCAAATTTTGAATAAAAGTTCTCATTTCCATATTTTTCCATTTAATTTCCTGTGCAGCTGCACATCAATGTGACCTTAAAAATGAGAGAGTTGGACAAACCACTATGTCATTTATGACTACAGGGCTAAGGGGGAGAGTATTCATTAATCCAGAATGGTTTTGTCATTACTTCATATAGCAATCGCATATATTACATATTACAATTCAGTGGTATTCCCCTTTGACACAAAATGGGGGGGAAAAACTGAAAGAAAGGGAAGCTGGGTGAGTGTGATCAGGGATATATTCATGGAGATAACTCCCATTAAATGTCAACCACATTTCACATTCAGTGTCAAGGTTTAGCATATATTTTGTTTTTACAAGCTGTCCCAAAGATTCAAATAACAAAAAAGATTGTGTTTCAAAAAATCCACATTTGATTTTTTTAATCACTTTCTCTTATAAAAAAAAAACAGTTAGTTTGAACATAAATGACACATTTTGCTCATATAAAATCCTTGCACCATCTAGCATTAGTCCTTTAAATACAAGATAACAACATTATAACATTTCAACAGTGCCTTTAAAATATTGATCAGTCATAAAGTAATGATTTTCCCCAGTGTGGATCTGCACTGTTTTGTAATGAGACTTAATTAATCCAGT